>NC_142674.1:13513118-13538118 GCF_964200805.1 Pocillopora damicornis | reverse complement strand
GTAGAAATAGCTACAACATACATATACACATAATGCATTTCCCTTATACCATGCTGATAAACCGAAAAAAGGAGCAAAGTTTATAGACGTAGTCTCTGTCTGGAGATTTGGAAAGGATCATTTCCTACATTTTCTGGGACAAAATCAAGACAAATTTAGCTTCGCCAACGTTTGTTTACCAAAAGAATACTTTTTCAATTTAAAACTGAATTAAGAAATGCATCCTTTCTTTGACAAAATTTAACGTTTATCTTTTGGAGACATTGTCTTATGTCGGATCCTGCTCTGGGAAATAGACGCTAATACTCTCCTCAAATGAGAAAATAGATTACTGGAAACCGATTCTTTCTACGAAGAGAGTTAGAAATTTAGATGTGGCACTGCAATTGAGCTATGCCATTTGTATCATTAACTGCACATCTTTTCTTATCTCGTCCTTTTTGCCTAGCAAAACCTGAAGGTAACTATCAATATCGTTCGTTCCTGTAACTAAAGTATACTCCAGTGTGTCAATATAAACTCAACAAGAGGTAATCTTATTATGAGGTAGGGAATCCGCAGGTGTATATCAATGACCGTTAGCGATCGCTGATACTATTTAAATATTTTCATTGAAAACGATGTTAGTTTTGTGGGTAGCTGTGTTAGCATAATATGTAATGACAGTAATTGATGTCTGCCTGCCAATACCAAGGTCCTATAATGAAAGACGTTTGTGTGATCATCATTAGATATCATTGATGTTGGTTGGAGCCCATTGTCTGTTTGATTTACAAAACCTGTTATCTGATAATTTACTTTAACAGAGGGCATTAACGTAGCGAACAAAGCGCTAAGTTCAAAATAAATAAGTAAATGATTAGATCAATAAATGTCTTTGTTTGAATTATTTTTCCCTTTCATGGTATCTTTTCCGGATTTATAAGCGGGTGAGTGCATGTTCAGTTGATTACATGTTTGACGAGTATAGTGTGTGTAGCCTGTGGTGTGTATACATGGTTAAGCTGTTTATTTACTCATTAAATGTGCAAACTTTCTTTTCATGTTCGCCTTACATCCTCATCCTAACTATTAACAGATTGTAAGTAGGCATGTTTTAACTGTTATTTATCAGCAGGCATAATAAAAATGGTTGATCAAACGAATAGTTCCCAACAGAAAAATGGAGGAAAGATAGAGTGTTTCTTTGTGGATCAGTATATCAGTATGCATAGGCCAGCATAGAAACAAACTTTTAATTTTACAAGGATTAAATTCCAGTGTCTCAGACCTCAGCCATCTTCTGGTGGAGTTTTGACAGCAAAAGTTAAGAATTCAAAGCTGACGATATTGAAATCCTAGTTTGTTTTTTTAAAATGTTTTTGCACAGCCATCTATTTGAGAAATAGAAAAAATTGGCATTTTCCCGGGATAAATGAAAAATTCCTGCATGATGTTGGGAGCACACGAATGAGGCGAGATCGGGAAATTTTAAATTTGAAGGCTATAGTTTGAAGCCTCCTTGGACCTTAGGAACTCACGTTATCAACGAAAATAAGTATTTATTTTAGTATCCTTTATGGCAAGCTTCAGATTTATGAAACAAGGAAGCGATTCCACATATGACTCTTTTCCCACAACGTATCATTTTCAAAGGTTGCATGGCCTGGTCATCGTGGAGTGGAGGCTGCAAAGAGTGCGGCCACGGCCAGTACAGGCAAAGAGTCGGTAAGTGACAAGACGAAAATTTCAGTATTTGTAACTCAAAGGCGTGTTTGTAGGTTTTCACTATTGTTTTACAGTTTCAAGAGACTGCATGCACATTAATAAGCTTTTATTGAAATGGATGAATTCTTTTGTATTGATGGCAAAATAGACTGCATTCAAAGTCATGGGCATTACACCTTGGCCAATGGATTGATAACCAAACATGTAGGTTTAAGTTGCATTGAAAAAATGCATTGTTTGTCAGTTTCTCTATTCCCTAGGTGGACAATTTGGCGGAAAGTTCAGTACTTCTCCTAAATAAGTGGTTTCTCTGTATTAAAAAAAGGCTGACTTAGGCCCCATCATCATAACTTTTAAAAAATTATATAAATAACCTTACTTCTAGAATTCAACTGTTCCAGAACTCGGGAATCACGGCCTTGTAAATGTAAGTGGTTTCATCCATGAGGATAAAGTAAAAGACTGAACTAATTTCCTGTTTTAGAAATTGTAAAATGTTCCTCAACTGCCCTTTTATTAAATACCTCACTCTTCAAAAGAACACTTTTTTGCCGGAGTTTTATTATTTCCGATTAGATGCTATATTTATATTTTCTCTCGCAAAACGAAGGAAATTTTGTTTAGTCGTAAAACGAAAAGACCACCATTGCACCTGCTGCACAGTAGGCGCGATTTTGGCGAGCGAATGCTTAGTGCTCTTAGTATTTTCTTATCGCTGCCATTTTTTTATTTTTACAACATTAGGGAGTTGGGGATGAGAAGAAACTTTTACGAAGGGGGTGAGCGACGGTTAAAAGAAAGGAGAATGGAGGGAATGGGGCAATAGTTATACATTAATCATTACTTTCCTTTTCAAAAATAAAGGTCCTCCTGAAATTAATTCTCGGCGAGAGAAGTCTGTCAAACTTAATTCAACCCTTCAAGTGGATTGTCTTGTGAGGGGTTTTCCTCAACCAGAGGTGAATTGGACAAGAGATGGAAAGCTACTTAATACCGCGAACAAGCTCACCATTAAACAAGTGACTTATGGAGACGCTGGTCAATATCTATGCAGCGCTAAGAACAGTGAAGGGAAAAGTGAAGCAGCTTTTCAGGTTACAGTTACAGGTAAATGTTAATTTTACTTTTTCTCTTCCAGTTACTCTTGTCATTGTCTGTTTTTTTTTTCTCTTATTTCACCTTTTTTGAATTGTGCTTCTTAATTCCATGGCCAGGTCCTCCTGAAATTAATCCTCAGCTCATCAATCAGTCGGTTACATACAATTCGCCTCTTCAGTTCAATTGCTCTCTAAGCGGTTTCCCTACACCTGAGGTACATTGGACTAGGGATGGGATACATCTTGGCAAAAAGAACACTCTCACGATTCGTCAAGCGAGGTTTGAAGACTCTGGCGAATACACATGTAGCGCTAAAAACCCCACTGGAAGCAAGAAATCAACCTTTTGGATTGAAGTGAAAGGAGGTACAGTTCTCATTCATACAAACGAAAAAGAGTTATGGTTCATGATTTTAACAAATGTTCAATTTCGTTACTGCAAAAATTCAAGAGTGAAGACAATGCTCATTTTGCGAATCAGATCTACGAGTTCAAATCACATAAAAGAGAAAATTGATTAAGGATAAAAAGATATTTTAATGATGCTTTGATGACATTTAAAAAACGAGTTTAGATCAACCGGTTAAATCAAACATAATGACAGAACTTAGAGAAAACGTAGATTCAAATTGGTCAAAAATCTATCGCCTATTATCCCGGTAAAACCTTAGAAAACTGAAAAATTTTCCTGCCCTGCGAAACAACGCCATACTAAACGATATCCCAGATTTTAAGTTATCGAAAGCCTTTGGCTTAATGGAATAGAGGAGGACGCTTTGAATGCCGCGATAAAAACTAAAAAATTTATTTTCTTAACATTTATCAAGTTTTCTATTTATAAAATTTAGTTTAACTAACTGGTCGCGCCGTTTTAAGCTTTATATTTCGCTTTCGCTGCATCCTAACAGGAATTTGCTCATACTTTCACTGTATGAGCCAATGGAAAACCATTTGAAATGTTTTCCGAGGTTTCCACTTGAGATTCATGACTTCCTGCAGAGTTATCATGCCTACTTTGTTTCTCATTTGAACGTTGGGTCTTATATTTATGCTGAAATTTTTATTTTAATTACTGAGCAGCACCCAAATCATGTCATTCGAGGTTTTCTAAGCCCGAGAATAAAGGTGAGAACAGACTAGCACGGACTCCCCATGTGGCTTTTGTGAATTTGATAATCGTTTAATAAACTATCTACTTCTTCCCTGTTTTAATCTCAAAGGGAAAAAACGTCATCAATGTAATGTTTGCATTCTCTTGGCCTGGTTTCGCATTGTTGGATTGATTTCGTTTCAATTTTCGCCATGGAAATATTGGCAAATGACATTGCCCATTTTCGTTTGGGCCAGGGAAGTTCTCCTCATTTAATTAAAACAAATTTTCTTTGAAAGATTAAGCCAAGCATTTCCCTGAGGTAATGCGTTGGGATCGGTGCGTTATGGTCGTTGAGCTTTTCGTATGCTTCACATAGAATATTCGTTCCTTCTTCTTGAGGTATATTTGTGTACAAGTAAGAAACGTTCATTGACACTAGAATAGTATCTTTGCCTACCTTTGTTTTTTCTATGAAATTGTGAAAAGCAGTGGCATCCTTCATATAGGATTGTTGCAATTGCGCCATAGTCTGGGGCAGTGTCTACACAAAAGATGGTTTTTTTTCGGTGGGGCCGTCGCATCCTGAGATTAAAGGTCTACCGACCAGTATAGGCATGTGTATTATCGTGAGCTTATAGAATATTGGTATTCTAAGCGGATTAGGAGTTTGTGAGAGCCATTTGTTCGTGATGTCATCGATGTGTTTGCCCTGACGCATTCGGTCAATGATCTCACTAACCCTTTTCTGCGTGTTTTTCACCATCGGCGCTCTGAAAGGTTGTAGTTGTAGTTGTATTCATGATGACTGTTGTATCTTTGTTTGCTTTTTTGAGGTTTAAAACAGAATTGTTTCTCAACTCTTTTAAAGCCATAAGCTCATTGCATGACAATTTATTTTTTGGCTTAGTTACAGTAATCTCTGCAAGTTGTGTTTTTGACATTTTCTTAGTCGCTCTCATGGGCAATAGAAGGCTGAACCGGTGGCATCTAGTTGGATTTAATATGAAACGGATGTGCTTCTTTGTTTTGTGCGTGAAAGATGTTTTGGAGGTGCACTCGTCTTGCAAATTGCAAATTATTCAAAATCTTGCAAGAGTTGTTGTCTAATTTTACATTCGTTTGTCACGGGTGTTGGGATGAATTTGAGAGATATTTAGGAATGTTTTATTTGTCTCCTTTTCTTTGGCTCAAAGCCTATATTTTAAAGTGTGTCTACGCCCTTTGTGTCTTATGCTTTTTGTTCTGCTTCCGCTGTTAAAGCCAGATTTTTTAGAGTCAGAGAATATGTCATGTTACCGTTTCATTACTCGCACATAATTACACCACATTCAAAAGTTCCCGTATCAACGCGTGCTTGGGGTGTGAATAAATTAGTTCATCATGGCTGCGCATGTGCTTATGCTTCCTCAATCTAGAAAAGTATACTGCTTAACATGGTGTCAGGACCGTTTTTTACAGCGAGCCAGCTTCTCGTAGACACAACTGCACCATTGAATAGCTTCTTCGGCAACATCTCAAACCTTCACCAACATTTCACAATTGCACTATGCCGAAGCACGGAAAGTCTATCCTCGATGTACAAGCCGTGCGACCAGACCGTGACAATAACCGTTACTGGGAGACCAGATTTCATGATTAATGTTTACTCGAAGGTTACAGAAACCCCGCTAAAAGCAGAATCACCGAGATTGAGGACCATTACATCGTCGCTAAGAGACCCTTCGAGTTAGCAATTCCTTCAACTGAATGGGACACCTTGCACATCGAAATCACTTCTAAGATATCGAACGATGATGCTGGAAAACACTGAGTTTGGCTTCAAAAAATCAAAGAACATTACGCTGGTGCATGTAGTTTGATGCAAGACCGCTACCAAACCTCCATTTCAACGTAAGAAACCGTTATACGTACTTCCGTCGGGCGACGATCGTTTGGCGTAAACGCGCAAGAATTTATGAGGGGTAAGTTTCTCTTCGGTCTCAGTGAATCCTTCAGTCGCTTCCGAAAAGACGTATTTTACAGAGATGGCCAACGGAAACCGGAGGATCCCCCTTTCACCCCGGCGTTCGTGGTGAGTCAAGTTATATTGAGGCGGCACAACATACAAACAAGCTTTTGGCTAATTCCACCACAGAAGAACAAGTTCACTCTCCCACTTCCACGACAGCGCACGAATTGGTCAAAAAACCTCCGGGAAGATCAAGACCTGGAACGTTCCTTAACAGATATTGCTTTTTATGTGGCAGCATGCAGCAACACTACCGCGACATATGCTCAGCTTCAGGCCACACTTGCAGATGTTGTCACAAAACTGATCACTTTGCAGGCTTCTGTCAACAGGTTGCCTAAGAGAACGGAGCCTCTAGACCTGCCTCCCATACACCTACCCCACCGGGTCCCAGACGGGAATACATGAGATTGGTGGAACAAGAAGAGCACTCCTACACCCTTCCCGTGGAAGGCATACAGTTGTAGAACTGCTTCACCCTCTTAAGCGGGTAATCCCCTAACACTGGCGTCCCTACAACGGCCCCACCCTCTGACAAAGGCCATTTCGCCTGGCTTCTTTTGGGGGAACCGGTCTCAAACTGCAGAGTGCAAATTCTTTTCCAAATAAATTCCGCAGCCTCTTGCAACACTCTTCTATCCTGCTACTTCTCCAGCATATCCTGGGCCAAGATTCTACCATCCAAAAATGTGATTCCACCCTATGACAGTCCACCAACCAGATCCATTGGCCAACTTACCCCCCAAGCCAGTAAAGGTAAATTCACGAGTAACCTCACCTTCCTAGTCATTTTCACTGACCAACCAGCCTTACTCAGTACAGAGGCAAGCATAGCACTTGATGCGCTGACTATGCATGCGGAATTCATAAGGAAATGCTCCATAAGTAACCCTCCCCAACCACTGCTGACTGAACCTGACAGCCATCAGGAATCAGCAGCTGGGCCCCCTTTACCACCCCCAGATACGTCAATGCGAGTCTGGCCTACACTAAGGACTTGAACTCTGGAACTCATTTCCAAGAACTGATCCTCACTCTTTCAAGGTCTGGGCTTCCTCAGCCTACCCGTCGATCTCGACTTGGATCCAGATGTCAAACCCATTCATGCCCCCATTCAATTTGAACCCATTTCAAAGCTGGATGCAATCAAAGCGGCCCTGGATGCGTATGAAACCACTGGCCAGCTAGTAAGGGTATCTCAACCGAGAGCCAAAACCACCCCCAGCCAAACCGGGAAAAATACGGAGCTGCTTAGACCCTTCTTAGACCCTCAATAAAGCCATTCGATGTCCAAAGTACAGCATCTCCACCTTGGAAGAAAACATCCACTAGCTGCATGGAAGGAATAGATGTAAAGAGGCAAACCATCCCCTTGTCCTTAAGATCATCTCTGATTACCACAATGTTCACACCATGGGGTTGCTACAGATGGACTAGGCTACCCTTAGTCATATCCTCTGCATCAAAAGAACGGCAGCGCCAAATTCGTATGGTGCTTGATGGCCTCCTAAGCTTCGGTATTACTCACGGCATCTTAATCCCTGGCTGCAGCGTCAATAACATGGAAGCCAGAATCGACCACGACCGCAGCCTTATCGCCGTGCTTGAGGGATTTGAACAACGTCATGTCAAGGTAAATGTCAACAAGATGAAATTCCTTATTTGCAAAGCCACTTTCATGAGCCATGTTACCACTACAGATGGCCTCCAGCCCAACCCTGTCACAGTTAAAGCTATGATCACCATGCCCACTCCAACCGAAAAGCAAGCAGTGCGCCGATTCCTACGGGATATTAATTACCTGGCCAAATTCTGTTCCGAACTTAGCAGCGTCACCCAACTTTATTACAACCTCACCAAAGAGGACATGCCATTACTGTGGTCAACAAGGCACCAGGAAGCCTTTGATTCAGCAAAAGCCCTAGCCACCTGTGCAGCATGCCTGGCATACTTTGACGTAACTGCGCCACTGATCCTTCAAGTGGACGCCTCAGGCTATGGCCAGGGAGCTGCCCTCTTACAAACCATCAAACCACACAGTAGCAGCGCCCTTGACGAGTCTTCTCTACGACCCATTGCGTACTGCAAAAGGCCTAATCACTACCGAAGAGTGCTATTCCTGGCTATTGTTGAAGCCCTCAACACATTCGAGGAATTGCTTTTAGGAAAATCCAACAGAGTCTATACAGACCACCAACTCTTTCAGTCAATCTTCAAGAAGGACCTCGCCTTAGCACCTAAGTGTCTGCAAAAGATGTTGCTTTTCCTACAGCGTTACAATTTTGCTATTGTGTATAGAAAAAGTTCTCTCTTGAATTTAGCAGACGATCTATGCAGAACCCATGTCAAGACGAAGCCGTCAACCCATCCATGTCAGACACCTTCCCAGTGTTTCACGTTCATCTTGCTCGCTTGGACCCCAACCCACTGGCCCTCACCAATACCACTCTCGAGTTATGTTTTTGCTCTCAGAAGCGTGTCTCGATAAGTTCATAGCAAACCCTTCGGCATCGCGCCAAATACCAAATTGATGAGTTTACCGTAACCAAATGTTAACTTGAGCATTCGAAGTAATTATAGAGAAAGGTAGAAATAGAAACTGCACCACTGTCTTACATACTTTATTTGGGTAAATGATCCAAACATGTCTTGTATGGTAGTTTATCAAATGTTGTTGTTTAAAACTTTGTAAGTGGATGGTGGCTGGAGTGAGTGGAACTCCTGGAGTATCTGTACCAAGCCAGTTGGCGGTATACAAACCAGACAGAGAGAATGCGCCAATCCAGAACCAGCATATGGCGGGAAACACTGCGATGGGGCTGGAGCACTGCTGAGAGAATGTAGCAACATGTCCAGTTGCCAAGAAGGTAACATACAAAATTGCAGCTTTTCTGATTTCAGTGGATGAAAACTTCTTTGTTGAAACAAAAAAGAACAAATACAGGAATAAAAGTTAGAGTAAGAAAAAATGAATGGAACTTCTGAGTTTTAACTTTAATCACATAATCATCCAGGCAAAGTATATGAAATGCTCAAATTATCAAAACTCAGGAGTTCATTATAAGTCAGAAATCCTTCATGAATGCACAAACTCTGTACCTGTACGGAATTCACCATGCTTTTCTTTAAAGAAACAACACAAATCTCCATTATCATTTGTACTACAATAGGTAATAAATTCTTGGCACAAGTTTTCGCTGATATTTGTGGTCACTCTGTAAGAAGTCTACACTATATGCATAATGGCGATTACGAATTTCTTTTCGTTGCCCGTGAGCAATACCTTTCTAGTCAAGCCGGTAAAGCTAACTATCATCTACTGACAAGAAATATGTTTGACAATGCGAGGGCCTCAGTTTTGGCATTGACCAGCTAACAAAGAAAATCATTTTAGCTAAACAGGAAATTCTTCCACCATAAACTGAAAAGAAATCTTTCAGCAATGCAAGGACTACTGTTACTAGGTAATTATATGGCGACATCATCGACACAAGAATTTACCTAAGCTTAATTAGTCCACGTTGTTTACTATTATCCTTATTTATCTTTTTTTTTTTTAATATTTGAAGAATTTCCCCTGCGATTTGAAACAGAGAAGAACCCATCTGTCGGTACAATGAAGATATTCTCAAACAGCAGTTGGCAAAAGCTTTGTACCAGTCAATGGGATGAAGCAGATGAAAATTCAACCTGCATGGCCATGGGCTATTATGACAACGGCGTCTTTGCTAATTACACATGGTACGCAGAACGTGGCAATGCTTCAGAGATGTCCACCGACTACAACTGTACCATTCCGACCAGATGTCAAAACAACTTGGAAAATAAACAACAAATTTGCAAAGGTAATAATGAATTGCACTCATTTAATATCCGCATGATCTCCAAAGATAGTAACTTGATAGATTTACTCACACTCCGGTGATTAAAACTTTCCCGAGATCAATGATTGCTCATCTTCGGGTATCTTTAGGTTCTAAAAAGGTATGTATCGCTAAAAATCTGGCAGGTTTCTTTACGCCCTGAGACGATTACAGTTGAATTGCTGCCGAAAGAAGAACCTAACTGCGCAGTTATGCATTTCGGTTTCATGAACCTCACAACCTCCAAACCCTCCACTAAGTTTCCTTAAAACTTTAACGTCCCTCTAGTTTCCTTTTTTCCCTCTCTTTCGTGAAACTAAGGAATTTTACAATTTTCACCCTACTTATACATAACTAAATGCCTTTTTCTTGATAATTGCATGAGAAATGCTTTAAAAATGTTGTTCTAATTTAAAATGTAAATCACCCTATTGTGTTCGCCGAAAGTAAACGCTTTTAGGCTAAGAAGACACGTCTTGAATGTTCCAACATTTTTTTAAAAAAAATTTTGCTTCACAATTTAAAGCACAGTCACGAAGCAATGAAAAAGAGGTTCGTCGTAAAACATCGCTGCAAGGAAACTATGTAAATGTCGTGAACTACATCGGACAAAGAACGATACATCCAACGTACGAATACTGATTAATTTACACCTAGAATTTCCCTTAAAACTAAACACTTAGACTGGCATGAACTATTTATCCTTTCGTGATTTAAAGGCATTCTTGATTCTTGATAACCGGTATTTTCCATCTTAATGGATTAAAATGTTTGTAATTCCATAAGTTCCTGTTCGCTTGAATGGCGCAAATGTGGAGTATGGAGGAAGAGTGGAAGTGTTTTACAAGGGGAAATGGGCAAAGATATGTAGGAATAAATGGGACTTAAATGATGTCAAAGTTATTTGTCGTCAACTTGGCTTTGAAGAGGCTTTAGCGGAATTTATTGGGTCAGACATAAAGGCTGAGGGAATACCTTTTGCAATGTCTGATGTCTCTTGCGCTGGAGAGGAGTTTGAACTTGCATCATGCGATCGCATCGATGGAAAGTTAAACATTCCACCTCAATGTCAGGCGGATGACAAGGGTTCTCAAGCGTTGTGTCAACCAAGTAAGCAACTAAATTTTTAGGTCTGATTAGTTATTCTGATTTTCGTGATTGTCTTTCTTCTTCCCACTGACCTTCTAAAGTGGAGGGTTAGGGTTAAGGGTGACATGACTTGGTTTAAGGGTAACATGAGTCAACTTAAAATGACTTAGATGATTTGGATTTTATCAACCGAGTTGATAATGTAAATTTGCCCCCGTAAAGAGTTTCAAAGCTAAATTTCGAGCGTCAGCCCTTCTTCATGGCGGGTGTTATACTCCCCCACCGTCGCGACGCCACAGTTTCTTTAAGAACTTACCCTCCTTATAGATGATTCAACTTGGTCTTGAGGTGAAATGATGTTAGCTAGGGTGCACATGACTTTCATGAGGGTGATATGACTGCTCATAAGATCACCTGACTTCAGTTAAGGGTTACCTAGTGGCTAACTTGATTTTGTTTGGAGTATTGTAACTAAGTTTAAAATACGACATTATTAAAAACATTTCTCAATTTAAGCTTTAGCACAGGTAAATATATTTAACTTTTCTATCTCTTCTTGTAGTGTTAAGTACAAAAAATTTTATTTATTTTGATAAAATCATCTAAACTGAACTATTTTTTTTGCAGAAAACCAGAAAGTGTTGAAAAGAGATGAACTCTATTTTGATATTGGTAGCAGAGAAAAGCTTCACTGTTCTATACACAATAAAACCACTCATGCTAGGTGGGTCATTAATAGGCAAAAGCTTGAAATAACAAATTCTACTTCTGAAAGGATCAGGGCTGAAGACAATGGCGATCTATTCATTGATGACGTGCAGCTATCTGATGGAGGAATATATGAATGCCAGAGATTGGAATATGTTCAATATTACATTGTCTACATTAATGGTATGAAAACGCATCTTTTTATCTTGTAGAAATAGGCTTAACATGCAGGACAATGCCATGTAAGACAAGTACACTTCTGACTTTTCAACAGTATAGCTATGATATTGGTGCTTTTCATTACTGCTTTCAACAGCAAGATTTACTCAAAAGACGTTGGACCAACAAACCTTTATTGCGTACACGTCTGGCATTATAAGCTGTAGTGCCGATGGAACACCGAGTCCACAGATTTCTTGGAGTAAGAAAGGAGGAAAGTCCTTAGACCCGAAACGATTCACTCAAGTATCCAACGGCAGCCTGCGTATTGGTTTTGTAAAGCCTGAAGACAATGGAACATTCACCTGTACCATGAAACAAACTAAAGGACCACAGAGGGTCACAAGCAGAGATAAAAACATAGCAGTGACAGTTATAAGTGAGTGACCAATGAGATAATATATAGAAAGTCATAAAGTCAGTTCTTCAAATGTAATGAATTTAATTTACTCAGTTTCAAAACCTTTTCGCTGTTCATATCTGCAGCCATGCGAGGCGACATTTTATCGTGGATATGTTTGTTGATTACGGTTGTTTTAGAGTAGGGTGTCCTGTTAAAAGAAATTATACTTAAGTTATTTATCAACAATGTAGTATCCTCGTCAGAACTCAGAGTAAGTGCCCTTTGATGAAGCTTATAGTTTCTTTTCAAGCTGGTAATGTGCTTAAAACGACTTCAGTTGGTCATGGTGACGAATTCAATTTCTGAATGCATTATAATCGTTTATCTCGCCATTAAGTTACTTTGGATGTGGATTGTGACTTTTTGACTGCATGTTGTGTCTTCTTCGTGTTATAAGGTCGGTAGATATGCATGACCTTATGAACACTCTGTTTGACTCTGATTGGCTAGAATCCCACCCAGGCCTCGATTGCCACACTTTGACTAAATGTTCTTTCTGAGTCCACTGTCGCAAAGTTATTATGTTTGTGTTTCTTGTGGTCCGCATCTATGTTTCCGGGATGTCTACCCCAATGTTCAATTTATGTTGTAACATGCGAAATCTTACGTGGATGGCCTCTTTTACCCTGCGTGTATAATAATAGGATCACGAGCAATGTACTCTACTTCAGTCCAGAGCAGGTGGTTTCCAGGTGTCTTCTGAAACTGCAGAGGCCTTTGTCTAAGCATGTCGTTTCTCGATCTGCCATATCACTCGTTTACCATTACTTGCATGGGACTGCATGTTCCGCTGATGTAAACTTCGCATTACTCACAGGGAATCTTTTAGACCTCGGACTCTTGTTTTAAAGATGCAGTCCCATGGATGGCAAGTGACTTGTTACTATTTATAACATCAGTGAAGTGAATGGAATGCTTTCGGTTCTTCAAATGCTGTAGCTATCAGTGTTTTCGCGAACCAAGATTATAGGGTGATAAGGTTATCGAATGCTCCTAAAACTCTATACCAATAACAGGGTAGACCATACTCTCCATGGCTGCGCCTTCTGTCTTTCGTAAACTGGTCCGAGATAATAGGAGTATGTAGACCTCAATACGAAGTTATGTCCGCGATCTGACAAATGATTAAGTTTCATATAAAGCGCTAGTGTCATTATCAAATGTTCATTATGTTAAGTTATGACGTTTAATGTGTTCTGTGTAAATGATATTGGAATACCTCCGATTTTCCAAGGACATGTTATTTATTTACCTCCTAGTTCGACCAAAAGTGGATATTTCTGGAGCAAGCAATCTCATCATAGAAGGAAACACTGTGAACTTGACGTGTAAAGTTGTGGAGGGTCGGCCTGAACCTCAGATCACATGGCTCAAGAATAATACATTCCAAGGACAGAGTTTGTCTCTCTTCTTTTCTGAGATAACAAAGGAGGACGAAGGGCGGTACACTTGTAAGGCAGAGAATGCAGCAGGCTTTGACACCAAAGACATTGACATTTCTGTAAAAGGTGTGTTCGTCAAGTATACAGTAATTCTTTACACAACTTGATTAGTTATTTATTGCGAAGAACTGGAAAGTCTTTACACTTGTTCGTTTGTTCCTGCTCTAAAAATATGATGGTTTAGTAATATAGCCTGACTAACATGGTTTTTGGAAGAATTTGTTTGATATGATCCAAAAATGGTTCATCGTTTTCTTCTTTTTAAATTGTTATTTTTTAATTTGTTTAAATTTATTGTTTTTCTTTTTGTGGGTGAGGGGGGGGCGGAGAGGGGGGAGAGGGGGGGATGGGGGGGAGAGGGGGGAGAGGAGGGGGGCGTTGGGTGGCTTCTAATTTTGCAATTTGTATTTATATGCTTACTTTGCAGTTCCACCCCGTGTTAGTGACGAGTTTAGAAATCTCACCATTGCATTGAACTCCACATTTACAAAAGAGTGTTATTTGAGAGGTGACCCACAAGTATATGTCAACTGGACCAAGGATGGAGTGCTACTTAATAAAAACAACACCTTAGTTATTGGACAAGTGACGTTTGAAGATAAAGGCTATTATGAATGTACTGCTGAAAATGATTATGGAAAAGCAAACTCTTCCTTCTGGATCGATGTCACTGGTAAACTCTATATTGTAGTTTATGTCATTTATCAAACTTGTAACTTAACGAAGCGTTTGTTTTTAAACTTAAGCCAAATTTAAATAGACCTATTTTTTCTTTCTCTTTTCATCCTTTTCCTTTAAAAATATCGATGAACAAGGAACTAAGGAGTCATGGTCTCATGATACATTTTCATTAGTATTAAAGGTAGTTCATCAACTAGGCTATGAGTGTATCATTACCTAAATATTAAGGATTGAAGTTGGAAAGAGATTTTAAATGAACATTCATATAACTTGCTTCAAATTACCAACAATAGTACCCTTTTCTTCTAGAAAAGGGTACCTGATCACGTACAGTTGATTCTGACTTACACACACCCAGATTGTTATTGAAGGTGAATCCGTGACCAAAGAAATAATTTAAAACACCTTCTGCTATTAAGGAATTGCAAATTCTGGGGTCCACTTTAACATTTTTATCCGTGAACTCATATTAAAACGGACAATTTGGAAACGTCAAATGACAGATTTCCTTTTTTTTTTTTCGATTTCAGAATACAAATGTTTTACATTGTTTTGATCATCATAGCCTAATAACTTTTCCAATTCAATATATACTGCTAAAAAAAAGGAAACTGATTGTCATTGAACATATGTTTTTTTTAACATCAACCATCAAGAAAAGGATTAATTTTATTGGGACAACTGGGACAACTTCAGGGCAAACGATATCTTTTTATGCTGAAAGCGACGACAACCTTCGAAAAAATTGACGTTGGTCAAAAATAGACTTGAACATCGCGTTTTTTGTTTTGCTTTTTTGTCGTTGTTGTTGTTTCGTCGTTTTATCAAGGATTGGATAAATGGGGTTAAACTGGACTACACAAACCTTATTAACTATGTATTTTTTTTTAATTAAAGTATCTCCCCAGATTATAGAGCCTCCGATAAACCAGTCTGTTACCGAGGGAAACTCTGTGAACTTTGGTTGTCGAGCCTCAGGTGTGCCAACACCAACATTAGCCTGGGTTTTTAATAATGCTGACCTGCCATCTGGTATCACTCAATACAGTTACGAAGGAGAATCATTCCTGAAACTTTTAAGCGTCACAAAAGGGATGGAAGGGACTTACAAGTGTGAAGCGAAAAATAAAGCAAATACAACTAGTTCCTCTGCAACTCTGCGTGTTTACGGTAAGTTTAATGTTAATGACGATAACGATGATGATGACGCTGACCGTGACAATGTCGCCGACGATAATCATGACGATGACGATGACGTGACGCTGACACTGAAACGATGCTGACGATAAAAGTGACGAACGTGGACCATGATTTTAATCAATTGCTTTTTTCTTAACGTAGGAAAAGCCTTAGCTCAAATTGTTCCAGGTCAGTATCCAGCACTCACAGCAGGAGACAACCTCACATTGACCTGCAACGTCAACGAAGAAACAATAAATGTAACTTGGAAAAAAGATGGAGACTCACCACCCGAAAGGGCAAAGATTGATACACGATTCGATGAAGAAAAGAGTACATTTGCTATAACTGGAGTTGTGAAGGAGGACAGTGGTGTGTATTCTTGTGAGGCACGTAACAAGCTCGGTTTTGTTGCCCGTTCCTTTGTAAAAATAAATGTCAAAGGTAAGCTGGTGTTACCTTTGTGTCTTAAAAAGAAACATACAACTTTACCGATTAAAAAATACATTTCAAAAATAGATTAAAACTATTTTTTTAATTAAATAAGAAACAAATATGGGTCACCTGACCCATTTACATGAAATTTCCTTGTATCGCTCTATGAAATTCAGGCATTTCGTTTTTAAGAGCAGGTGTCAATAACAGGTTAAATAATGTGCCAAGCTATTCCAAAGCTATTCCGAACAACTTGAATTTTATTAGTACTTTTACTACCGTCGAGATTTGTCTAGATCATTTATCTATCTTACACAATTAGCAAAGCAAGTGCAAAGTTTCAGCACTTTGTGGTATTACATTGGTGGATCAGTGGCGGCAGCGATTTTCATTTCGCTTGCCTGGTATTTCTGCAAGCGTCGAAGGACAGGTGACGTCCATTTTTCTTTGTTATTTCAGATTTCTTTGTCTGAAAGTAAAAGAAGGAAATACTTAAACTTATTTTGTATGTCTGCTGGGGGGGGAGGGGGATGAGGGGACACTAAGCTAAGAGTCTTAGAGCAGAAATATTTTTATAAGAATTACTCGCGTGCGGCCAAAAAAATGCCAATTGTAGATTTTTTTCACGTCTGTATATGGTATCATCATTATAATTTCCATTACGGTGTTTGATAATAATTCTAAATTAGGCACATAGCACGTCCCTCCTAATTTATGCAAATTTAATATTAGTGCCATTACAGAAAAATTCTTTAAGAATATTCGATTTGATAAATTAATACAAACTTTTATCTTCTTTATCTCCTTCATTTCATTATTTGGAATTGCAGCTATGGCTCTGTAAGTCAACTATTTTACCTTTTATTCATCAAATTCATCAAAATAAAAACACCCGGCATTACCTTCCTCATGGGTCATCAGCTTGTATGATGACGATGACAAAAATCATATCGCAGTGACTTTACATTTATCGTGTTTATGATGCATTATTAACATTCATCAAGCGCTGTTAGAATCGGCTTCATTAGTTCCTTTGTTTAATTTTTTTTTTATTTCAATAGTATCTTCTACCTATTCTCGGTTTGATTAATTTATAGGTTTATGCATTGAAATGCACGTAAAATTTTCTGATTTTAAAACCAACTGTTTCTTGTTTAATTTTAACAAACGACGAAGCTATTGTCGAACTTCATCCGATCGACAAAGTGTATTAAAATAACGATAATTACTGATATGTTTTGTAATAATTTATGCTTCTGGTTTAGTAAAAACATTGTTTTCCCACTATCGGCAAGAGAGATTATCTCCCCAATCAATTTTTTTCCTTCTGATCTCTCTTTTCTTTTTATCACTGTTCTTTGTTTTGAACCTGAAAGTATACAAAGTATACAATGTTAATTTCCAATATTTAGTCCTGACCAAGAGGAGGCAATTCAGATGGAGCTATTGAATACAGAGGTAGATGAGTGGGAGGTTGCGGTGAACCGTGTCCTGCTTCAAGACGTCATTGGACGAGGGGCGTTTGGAGCCGTGTGGAGAGCTCTCCTGAGTTCGCCAAATGGACAACCTGGCAATCGAACAGTAGCCGCTAAATGTTTCACGCGTAAGTCTCCTTCGATTTGTTCTTGATTTGTTCTTGTTCTCAACATATGTTGATCTGAGGGGTGGTTATAGAAATGTTTTATTTGGAAAGAGGCGGGGGTGGGGGGAGGGAGGACAAACAAACATATAAGATAATCAACCAGTTTGGCAATAAAAGTGATCCTGGCATTGCAGTAATGCTGCAATAGTTCTTGTTTCCATCAAGAAATATAAAAGGTCACAGGTATGGCAAGGTCAGTAGGGGGTGGGGGGTGAGTTGGACAATCTGCTAGCTTGGGGGAGAGGTGAGTTGGGAAATCTGCTATCTTCGAAAATTATCATCCAAATGGTAATAAGAAGAAGTAAGGTTTGTAGCTCTACCGGATTCTTTCTGGCTTGAACTTGCATAGAACAAATGTATTAATCAGAACTTGTCTCCATTAATATATACTTTTGTTTTAGCCACTGCTGGAGAGGATGGAAGGAAATGTTTGATGAGAGAAATTGAGCTGGGTAAACTTATCGGTGAAAACGTTCCGCCAAACATTGTAAAGTTCATGGGCTGCGTTACGACACAAAGTAAGTACTAAGCGTACAACATCTTTTCTAGGTATATTTTATTAACGATACTACAAATGCTGAATGAACCCTCTTAGGACCTCTTAACATGAGTTCCGTAACTGGGATATTAATGGAGCCAAGTTTGTCTTTTTTCGGTTTGGCAACCAGACTGTTTTTCTTCGAAAGCATGTATCCAACGAGAGTTCATTAAGGTCTCGGTCGGATAGCGTGAAATCTCGTGAACGGAGCTAACCAGCTTAATTTTTCCCTTTAACCTGTAGCAAATATTTGAAAGTAAATTCTGATGAAAGTAGATCCTAAAAGAATGAGTCCTTCGTGTAAGCTAAACTGCTTTATGACGAGAGCTATCAGGAATTTTATCTTTGATATACGGTAAGGAGCCTTGACATAGGATTTATTTGCTTTTTCTCTTTTTTAACGTCACTTAAGTTCATCCCATACTCATCATGGAGTACTTGCCATGTGGTGACCTACTTGGTTATCTGAGAAAATGCCGAGGAGTGAGGGATCGGTATTATCTTGGTGAGGGAAGAGCTCAGAATTTGACCAACTACGATCTTGTGCTGTTTGCCAAACAAATAGCCGCCGGTATGGTGTTCCTTGGAACGCGAGGTGTAAGTGGAATACTTGTCACGTGTCAATTCTAACTCAGAAAAAATCTTTCAGAGATTTAAACTTTTCATTTTTCAACAGCTCAGATTTTGGCCAACATTTTTGAGTGCTTTTACATTAGAGAAATCTCTAAGTTTTTTTTAGCCATAATACTTTTTGTTGACATTAGCAGGTCACTGCAGATGTCAACAAAATGAGCCAAGAGACGAGAGTAAGGTTCATAATAATTCGGTTGCCGAGCCTCAAAAAATCCTAGCTCTTATTACCTGGAATGGTATAGAATTAGGCTAAAAAAAGAAAAGACAAACTCATGCAGCTGTCAAAGATCGAGTATGCGCTGATGGTTCATTTGGGCTAGTGGCGCGTCGTATAAATAATCTGCGCTACATACATACATACATACATACATACATATATAAATATATATATGTATATAAAACCTTATTGCGACACTTAAAAACAAAACAAAGGGAAAAATGGAACTCCCTAAAAATCTGTTGAAGAAAACAGAGGTAAAGAGGAAACCATCTCGTCTTTTTCTTTCTTGCAACACAACGGGTCCTCCGTTTTACTAAATTTTATTTTATTATCATAATTATTATGATTATCAGCATAGTTATTACTATTATCGTTATCATTGTTATCATCATCGTTAATTTCGCTGTTGTAAAAAAGTCAAATTGTTTTTTGATAAAGAAAGAAGAAATCTTAGTTTTGTCAGCATTAAATCATTATGTAAAGCTGCCTTAGTTTCAGCCCCTTTATTGTTCGAACATACCCAGACGTTTAATTCACAGCTGTATTATATAAACCTACCGTTTCTTAACTCTTATATTCCGGCTCCTCATCTTCTGATAAATCATCCATCGTGACCTGGCGGCTCGAAACATTCTCCTCGATAACAACTATGTTTGCAAAGTGACGGACTTTGGTATGGCATATCAAAGTTTCAAGTATGGCCATGGAAATGCCAAAAAGGTAGAAAAAACTTTTTTGGTTGCTTTAGTGCGGTGTTTTCTGGAAAAAAGTTGGAAGCGTCAACATATTCTCTGCATAAATTAAATGTATCTCGACTACCAACAGGGTTTCATAGCTCACTTTTACTTACAAGAAAAAAGCAAAACAAAGCAGAGTTAGAAATTAACAGAATAAGTACTCTGGGCTGGCTATCGGGATATATCAATTTCATTAACGTTTTTTGTAGAAAGCCCTGGGAAAGGAGTTACGTTTTCTGTTTTCCGTGACAACTTTACGAAGGCTAACATTGGATTGACTTATAAGGGAACGACAAATGCAGCTTTCTTTTCACATTTTAACATGTTTACGTTATGTAGCTTCATATTTTTTTAAAGATGGCTTTGAAAAAAAGGGAAATAAGTTTTGTAAGGCAAACGTTTATTGGTTGTTTTCCAGGGATGTTTGCCAATCAAATGGACTGCACCAGAGATTCTGCTGGGAGAACTTGCTGGACTTTCCACCTTGAGTGATGTGTATGTATAGATATGCATATTAATCCACCAACCTAACGAACTGATTACCTTTTGATTTTTCTTTATTATTTCACGTCTAAAATTCACTCAGCGATTAACTATAGAATATTTCTGATATGCTCTCGTCAGGTGGTCCTATGGAATCGTCCTGTATGAGATAGTTACCCTTGGTAAGCCAAGCTATGTTCAATCAATACATTTAACGCTTAGAACAGCAATGTCCAAGCGCTATATAGAAGTAATGCTATTTTTAAACGGCTAAAGATATATGAAAGTCATATGTTTGAACTGCGGATAAATACGTGAATGAAAGTGATCTTCGCAGTAATGAACACTACTTAAGCAGTAGTGAAAATAAGGCCTGAAAAAAAAATTCGGACCTCTACGGGATTTGAACCCATGACCTCTTGTCGTGTCACACTTGACCATGATCATGGTTTCCGATCACACTGTGTAACCTTGAGACAGTGTCACCGAGAACTGTCGGTTACTTTAGGGTTGATATATTTGGAAATGCGACTTGCACTTGTCCTTGTGCATTTGACAGGAGGAATTCCGTACGACGGATGGTCAGAAGGCATGGTGGTTGCAGAGGTCACAAAGGGATATCAGATGCCAAAGCCCGATCATGTTGATAACAAACTGTGAGTTGCACTTTTTTAGCATAATACTAAGGTGTCCCTAAAATAATCTAAGATCCAAGACGACACATTTATCGTTCTCATTGCCGAAATCTTTGCAATAAAGCAATTGGACTACAATCATATCAGTAACTTTCCGTTATGTGAATGTGAACCAGAAGCATACCGCATTCAGCTGAGATACGGCTTGGACAGTTATGACATCAAAATGTATTTGAAAAAAATCAGAGCGAGTGAAGGAGTGCAATATGTTCGACGTCTCACAACAAACTTGAACCATTGCCTACACTATTTTCAATAAAAGGACAAACCTGAACTATTGCCTACACTATTTTCAATAAAAAAGGTTCCTGTAGGAGGACGTTTTTGGTATTATTATTTAAAGGTTTATTAAAAGTATTCAAAAATAGCACCCAAGTGGTGAAATACATGTGAATTTACAAGCATACTTCAAAATTTTAAAAAATACGAAAATCTTACATTTGACTTCAAAATCTAAAGGGACTGGGAATTACAAGAGTCAGTAGTTATATACCAATGAAAAAACGCTTGGGTTTGCTTGACTACAAGGACTGGGCGTTAGACGCCATTGTTGGAAAGAAAGATTTTTTAAATCTTTCGGTCCGGCATTTAAAGAGTGATACATGGTTTTTGTTGCGCAACTCATAAACGTGGCAATCGGCGCGCTTTGGTGGAATAAGGTGGTACAGCCGTGACCCAGGCACACAGATACCGTCCCAAACTTTCTTGCAGAGTTCGTCTCTTCTCACATTTAAGCGAGTGGAGTTTGCAGCCACAATGGCGTCTTTGTAGCTCAGCGCCGGAAATAATATACGCAGAGCTCTTTTCTGAACTCTTTCGATCATGTCCTTGAGGTAAATTGGTAGGCTAGTAGACCAAGTGACGCAGGCGTATTCGAGGACCGATCGTACCAAGGCATAAAATATGTTAATAAGGTCTTCGGGTGGAATTCCGGACCGCTTGAGCACTCTTAAGATGTAAAGACGTTTTGAGGCTTTGGAGACAATCTCACGCACGTGCTCATTCCACCCAAGAGTGTCGCTGATAGTGACTCCAAGGACCTTGTGTGAGGAGACCCGTTCTAAGGGACGTCCATTGACGCACAAAGGGCCAAGATCTGGCCGTGTTTTAAGCGAACAAATCACAAGTTCCTTGCACTTCTTTGGGTTGAGGTTCATATTATTGCGCGACGACCACTGTGCAATGGCGTCAAGATCTTTCTGAAGGGACGATGTACCGCCTGATGGGATGACCTCGGATATTGTTAGGTCATCTACATATTTCCAGTGGCTCGATAGTAATGGAGTTTCAATCGCGAGATCGTTAATCATCAGGAGGAACAGGATGGGGCCAAGCTTAGTGCCCTGCGGGACTCCAGCGTGCACGGGCAACCAAGGGGATACAATGTTCTTAATCTTAACAGCTTGGCGGCGGCCATAAAGAAAACTGCAAATCCAACGGATAATAAAACCACGGACCCCAAGGTGGATGAGTTTATTGACTAAGATAGTGTGGTCAATATGGTCAAAAGCCTTACTAAAATCCAGGAAACAGGCCCTTAAGAACATACCTGGTTTGTCAATAGAGGACAACCAGTTGTGCATCATATCCAACAGGCAATAGATGGTTGAAGTTCCTTTGAGGCAGCCGAATTGGCTGAAATCGATGAGGTGCACAACATCCTCAATTAGCCATTCAACTACGAAATCCTCCAGGACTTTAGAGACGATTGCTGTTAGGGAGATAGGCCTTAAATCTTCCCTACCGGTTATGGGCGTAACCTTGGGTACCGGTGTGACATTAGAGTCTTTCCATGCAGTAGGGAAGGAGCCTGATGCAATAGAGGTGTTGAATATTCGCGTGATCGGCTCAGCGAGCTCAGCAGCATATTCTTTCCAAATACGAGTCGGAATCCCATCAGGCCCAGGGGCCTTAAAGGCGCTGATGGCAAGTAGCTTTTTGTAGACCCTTTGTGTCTCGATCACGGGCGGTTGAGGGGATGGTAAGTAGCAGGGCAGTGCACTTGTATCAAGTGGCTTAATGTCAGATATTACAGATACAAAAAACTCGTTAAGGCGTGATGCGAGAGTCGCGCCAGAGATAATTCTGCCTTCCTCGTCAGTATAACTGAGTTCGTTAGGGCTGCTAGCCTTCCCTGCAAGCTTATTCACCATACTCCACCATTTCCTCGGGTCAGTGCTCTTGAGGTTATTAACTTTGTTTTTATAGAACTCGCATTTCCGGCGGGTGATAACCTCTCTGACCTTATTTCTAAGGCGACGCCATTTCTCCTCCGGGCCACTTAGATAGGCGCGTTGGCGCTCTAATATGAGAGCCTTAATCTCAGGTGACATCCAAGGCTTGTCCATTGGATGAATCTTCACGTATTTGGACGGAAAGTAGATATCGCTGGCTGATGAAAGATCCTTAGTAAATGAGTCAGTGAGAGAGTCAACTGATGGTGAGTCACCGTCAACTTCTAAATCACTGAACCAACGGTGTGAACACGCCCACCTCCCAAAAGCGCTTATTGCCGACTGAGGAAAGCGACGCACGGGATCCTTTTCTTTTCAACGCGCAGCGGGTTTAGTTGGTTCATTGAAAGCGGATTCCAGTGAACAGAGCCATGGTCCGAAGACCCTAATTGCGCGCTGACAATAGGTTCGCTATAGTATTCACTAAAATCCGTTAAAATAAGGTCTAGTATGCTATTGCCCCGAGTGGGTCTGATAACTACTTGTTTTAGGTTATGATTGGCTAACATGTCTGTGATGTCCTGGGTGTTAAAATCACCTAATAACACTACACCACAGTCTGGATAAGAAGTCTTTACGGAGTCTAGTGTTTCTATGATGTACATTGTGCGATCTCGTTGCACTTGCGCAGAGGCCACAGGAAAATACACCACCCCACATATAATACCAGATAGTGGGCGTGGCAGACGATGAGGGCGTAACCATAGCCACAAACACTCGTGTTCTGGGGACTCCAAGTCAGATCTACGCTTGAAAGGTATCTCTGAAGACACGAACGCGCACACGCCACCCCCTATTCGGTTGTGGCGGTCACGTCTCGCGATGTTGTAACCTGGAATGGTAAGGATGTTATTATCGATGTAGTCATGCAGCCAAGTCTCCGTAATAATTGCTATATCCATGTGAAACGTTAAAAGCTGAGCAGTCAACTCGTCCAGTTTGTCCCTGACCGATCGAGCATTTGCCATGTAGAAACTTGGGAAGCTGTAATTGGGGCGTTTTTGAGAAGTAATCTTAGTTAATTTGATTACTTTCACTGCTCGTTGACGATTTACTGGTTTACTGGGTCCACGCACTGCGTTGCGAGGTGTGATCCTGACCGGAATCGATCGTGCGTCCTCTCCTATTGTTCGCGGGACAAAAGGACAGCTACGAGAATTAACATAATCACCAGTAAAGATGGAGACACAATTATTTAAATTTCTTGATCTTGAGTTGTAAATATTCCTGGATTGACAGGGTCTTGAAATCACAGGAATCGGCATGTGTTTTTGAGTGAAGGTATTCCGAAAGCGTAGAATGCCCAGGTCTTGGAGTCGGTGTTTTAATTCAGGACACAAAGAGACGCTATTAATAGAGGCAGCCAAATTACGATAGGATATTCCTATTCTTTGCACAATCCATAAAAAGGTAGTTAAGAGTAGACCATCATTGTTAAATTTCAGGTATGATATCATGAAAAGGTGCTGGAATCGTAACCCTGACTTCCGTCCTCCTTTTGAAAACCTGCGACGAAGAATGGACACATACATTCGTGAAGAGGTTCGTTACTAGAATTGACAACTTCCCAATATTTTATGCATTTTAAAGACTCGAAAACTTTCCAAACTTCTTACCTTGCCCCCATGTGTTAGGAACAATACTTGGTAGCTTTGGCTTTATTTCCACTCGCTCCATAAGGGCTTCGGCTGAAACCATTCATAATTCTGATAAGAGACATTTTCCAGCCCGTCTGGCCATTTACAAGCATTTCCACTTGTTGGCTGCCTCTGATATTTACGGCGGTTGTGATCGTCCCAAGGGCGTAAATCTGCTCAGTTCTACCCACCTACTTGCAACTTCTCTATTTCCAGAGAGGAAATAAGAAACGCACTTAGTTTATCCGCGACTTTAA
>NC_142674.1:13225618-13320618 GCF_964200805.1 Pocillopora damicornis | reverse complement strand
TTTTTTAAAAACCACCCTATAGGTATTTGCTATAGCTAAGATTAGATAAACTTTGTCTTGAAAGAAACAGCGATCTGTTTTGTCTATACACATTAACTCAGTGTTTTTATACATTGTACACAGTTATGTTCATATTTGACTGAGTAAAATATTTACTAACTACATGTGTAGTGTGCTTGGATTATTGTAATGACTTATAACCAGTCTGGTTACAGTCCAGTGGCATGATGGCAATATCATAATACATTATCAAACACTAGTTTATCAATGCTATTTTAATGCAAGGCAATAAAACATAAATCCATACCATTGTTAAGTATTAAAATGTTGCTTTATATTCACATAAATTTTAATTAATCAAAGGAGGGTAAAAATTAGAAAGTCCAGCCACTACAAATAACATATCAGATGCTATGGGGGCAAGAGTAATTGGAATTCGGTGGTCAAAGATGTGCCAATTCTTTATTCTCTCCATCAATCGCTCAACATGTACTCTCAAACTGGCAACAATCTTGTTGTGGTTGGTTTCTTCTTTTGAGAATTGTGTATCTTTAACCAAAAATGCTGGTCTAATCAGTTCTGCTCCCACAGAAGCAAGCTCATCAGTGCAGTTGAACCCTTTGTCTGCCATAACTTGATCATAAGGTTGTAACTTGTCCAACAGTCCACTTTGAGCTGTTATTTCCTTGTCAGAAGTTGAACCAGGAAATAGCTCACTGACAAAACATAAAGCACCACTGGGTGTTATACCAAGCAAGGCTTTCATCGTCGTTCTAGACTTGTATGACGAGTAGCAAGCAGATTGAGAATTAAGTGCTGAAGGTTTCTCCATCTCAAACTCTGTACAGTCCACAATAATGACACAGTCTGGATAGAAGGATTTGAAAATGTCAGGCATGTAGAGTTTGAGAACTTCCCTGGGTGGAATAGTAATAAGTGGCTCAAACTGTCCCCTCAGAAATCTCGTCCAGGCCCTTGAAACTTTGGATACAAGGGGTCTTGAGACACTAAACCGATGAGCAAGGTCCTTTTCCAGCAATCCAAGCCTTAATCTCACTAGTGTCAAAGTAAACTCTTGGAACTTGGTTAAACATCGAGGTCTGCCACACTGAATTCCTGGGTGCGTTCGTTCATGTTCATATTCAATATGCTCTGCTGCATCTTTAACCATGTCGAAACATATCAGCAGTGCATTATAGTCTGGTAAACCAGTATAAAAGGCAATGTCTTCAGCATTGTCTTTATATTTCTCAATATCGAAACGAAAGTTTTCAAGAGAGTGTCTTAGTCTTTTTGTTTCTTGCTCGAGTTTTAAGTTTGCCTCGAGTAGGTTTGCATTTTCTTCACTCAACTTGGCATTTTTCTCCAGCAGCTGATTCTTTTCATTTGTCAATTCACTGATGTCCTTTTTAAGCTTTTGCAACTCCTTTAACATTGTTTCGATTTCCAATCCTGTGAGAGATGTTTGTGTCTCACGATTGTTCTCATGTTCGACTGTCACTGATGCTTGTGCCATGTCTTTCTTTTCCTCCCTCTTCTTCTTTTTTGCTTCCTGAATTGCCAGATTTTCTTCGAAGCTGATGACTCTTTTTAGCTGTCGTCTAGTGCTTTCTGCCTTTTTCCAAGGAAATATAGTCGGCAGATGAGCTCGACTGAGTTTCTCGCCACCTTCGAAATGGTCTGAGCAAATTCGAGTATTTGTGGAGTCCAATTTTAGCGAATCATTCTTCAAAATGACTTTGTATTGCTTTCTGGTAAACCCATCTTTCGGTAATCTGTAGAAATGCAGATGTGAAGCGTTCCTAAAGCTGTTTGTACAGCCAGGAACGCAACAATTATAGTGAGGCATTTCAGAATTACTTTGTAAATATGACTCGTCTGTCCCTTCAATCAATCCATAGATGCTTTGCGGTCCCAACTCAAACCCAATCCCTGACTCGTTTAGAACATGGGGAATTAAATGAAAGGTTTAGATCACGAAACGAGTCGGTGGCTTTTGCCGACCCACGATAAATTCTCAATTTCACCGCTGATTTACAAATACTCTGAAATCGTTATTTTTTTTTTCGTTCAGAGTTTATACAATATTTTACCGAAAAGAGATAAATAATCGAACAGACACGACTATACAGCGCGCCTGGGAGCAGAATAATTGTATTTACTTTTCGATTTTTCAAAAAACGGCCTCTCTGGTGTTGTCAGTTATAATCATTTGTATTTCAGTCCGCCATTATCGAACTTCAAAGGGGGTTCGTTCGAACCCTTCGAACCCCCCCTCCGACGCGCCTGAGAAGGAAAAAGGTGAGAAAGACATTATCATGATTAGTTGTTTTCTTATGGTCTTGTTCGGATCACTAAAACGAGTTTCATTCTAGGCCTATTAGTTGTTTGATTCAATTGTTAAATCGTTGATGATTCACTGTCAATTTTCGTTGACGATCTTCACCCATTTTATTTCGATTCTGCCGATGCACTTTATTCAGTTCCATTATAGGCTTTTTAAATTATATTTGCTGTCGGTCGCTGAAAATAGCTCAACGCTTCTCAAGTGTAAATAACTGTTAAAAAAACGAAACAAAACAAAAGAACACGAAATAAAAACAGGTAGGAAAAAAAGCGAGAAGCAAAACTCGACAGAACAGAGAAAAACCAAATTTTAAACTTTTCTTAATACTAAATTCTCCAGAGTTTTTAAAAGGACCAATTTTTGACAGCAATCGGTTACACAGACCGATGACGCTGGTAAAATAGTTTGGTCATTTGTCACCACGAAATAAACACGAAATAGAAACAGGTACGAAAAAAATGCGAGAAGCAAAACTCTACAGAACAGAGAAAAACTAAATTTTAAACTCTTCATAATACTAAAATCTCCGGAGTTTTTAAAAGGATCAATTTTAACAGCAATCGGTAATACAGTTACGTTATTCGTCACCAGATGGTTGCAAGCGTTAACGATCCCTTACTTGATTGACTCATTTGAAATAATCGTGATGCCCAAAGAGATGTTTTTTTGGCACGATTGTAGCAAATAAACTCAAAAGTAGCTTTTAATTTTCGCATTTAAAAGAAAGGAGATCTTAGGATTCAGCGGTGTCACTAAAAAGGTAATGATTAAAACAAAAAATAAGTTTTCCATTAGCTTTGGCAGTAAGTTGAAATTAATTTGCAATGAGCTCAAAACTGTTCAGAAGGGAAAAACTATTTAAATAAACTACTTTTCACTCTAGGCCTACTAAATGTTTAATTCAGTTGTTAAAATGTTGATGATTCGCTGTCAATTTTCGTTTACGATCTTCACCAATTTTATTTCGATTCTGCCGATGCACTTTATTCAGTTGCATTATAGGCTTTTGTGTCTAGTGCGTTAGCACGCAGACACAATAGAAGAGCTTACGGAATTCGAAAAGCACCTTATATACGCCATATTTGAGCACGAAATATGATGTTTTACTCATAGTTTACCTTACGTGACAGATAACATGAATTGTACACTGATTTTCAACCAGTGGAATGTGTAACCATGTCGATATTTTATCGTTATAATTTCGGAAACTGTCGGTTGACCAATTGGATTCAAGTAGAAAACCGCAAGGAAGAGTCGGGAGCAATTGAATTCGGGGACGAAAATATGACGATGACTTTGATCTTTGACCACCATGAGCTTTTACCCGTGCCTTGAGGAAAGGAGGAATTTCACAATTGTGGATCACACTTCGGAAAGTTGGTGAGTGTCCTTTTGCTCTTGTAAACTTTATGATGAACTTCTATAACGTTGGTTTCTCAGTATGCCACAGCTTTCGAAGTTTGAGTCAATGTGGTCGAGTAAAAGGATGTTTTCAAGTGTTCGATCGATGCTCTCCACGCCAACAGAATAGTCATGCTGCGGTGTTGTTTACGATGCGTAAAGGAAAGAACTTCAGCTTCGTGAGTTCCATTTGGGGAAAAGAAAAGGCCGTAAAGGCAAACATTGAGCTCCTTTTGGGGAAAAGTGAGCCCCTTGTGGGGATTATTGAGCCTGCCCGTTTGGAGATTACACAAAATGTATATCGAAGAGCGAGAAACCTGACTGATGTTAAAGGAAAGACTCCTTCTACTGACGAAACATCTGCGAAAGCTGTGGTATATATGAACAGAAAAAGTTATGTTAGTAGCAGTATAAATGCGATTAAACGTAATGTAAGCGATTTCTCGAAAACAACTGATGTGGATATGTTGTGTTCACGTGGAACAGATGAAACTGATACACATTTCAAAACAGCTGACCAAAAACAAAAGAAACGACGTAGAGACCGAGAGCCGTCGAGGGTCTCGATGAAACGGATTGTGCAGTTTATGAAAAAAAGAAAAACAAGATATAAACTTAAGGTCATCATTAGGAAATATAATTATTCCTAAGTCTTCGAGGCTATACAGCTTTGCTACTGACCATAAGTTGTGTTACATAAGATATCTTTAGAGATGTGACAGTTTTTTCACCAGCTTTGTTAATCTAAGCAAACCAACCGTAAATAAGCTTTTAAAGAAATCAAGCAGCCATTCTAGAAGATTTTCTGTATCAAGAATGAAGCTTATGACTTCAGGTGATATTGAATTAAATCCAGGCCCTCAACTACATGTAAATGTCAACACTGAAACTACAGTATCAGTTGGTTCCACCATATTGTTAAACTTTCGGTTACGTCAGCTGGGATTTAGACCCCTAGATGTTGGGGGTGCTGGTGACTGTTTTTTTAGAGCTGTTTTTCATCAGTTATATGGTGATCCATGCCATCACTTGCATGTTAGGCAAACTGGTATTGATTATCTAAGAGCAAACCCAGAACATTTCATTGAAAGCAATACCCAGAATTCATGGAATGAATATTTGACCAACATGTCATTACGAGGTACATGGTGTGATGCACTCATTGTTCAAGCAGTTGAAGAGTCACATTATTTGAGAATTCACATCATAGAATCCCATGAAAATTTTTGTCACACAACTATAGTACAGCCTGTTCAGTTATTAGAAGAGCCAGTTACATCAATATATTTAGGTCATGTAAGTGAAGTACATTATGTGTCAACAGTGCCTTGTATGTTTGGCAGTAGCTCATCAGAAAGTCAGCAAAGTCATAGTGATTTAAATATGATAGAAGAAAGTGTTGTCTCTGGGAATTCACATATCAGCACTTCAAAAAGGAAGCACAGCAGTTACATGAGGGAATATCGAAAAAGAAAGAAGGTTGATGAAAGAAGAAATTTACCATCTAAAGGAAGCAAACTTAATGATGCAAGCACAAAACGCAACTGCAGTGCTTACATGAGGGAATATTATTGCAAAAAAAAGAAAAGCAGTGACAAGGGGAAATTGAATGAAAATAATCCCAGCCATAGATGCAAAACTGCAAAACAAAATTCTTCTCTTGACGAAAATCAAAATACAGAATGTCCCATTAAAATAGGAACAACTCTTGAAAAAGGTAACAATACAAACCAAAAAAATGTGGACTATTTCATTTCATTGTTTCATGAACTGGTGTCCAATGGTCCTGTATATGTCTGTAGCTGTTGTGATCAGTTATGGTATAAACACAGTGTTTCTCTTGCTGATAAGATAAGAAAGGAATATCCTTCATCAGCTGAAAAATATTTATCTAATCGAAAAAGTGTGAAAAATATGGAGTGGTTGTGTAGAACATGCCATAATTATTTATTGAAAAATAAAGGTCCCCCTTCTGCTGTTTTGAATGGAATGCAATTTGCAACGAAACCAGACTTTTTTGACTTGAATGAGTTGGAAAGCAGACTTTTAGCTCCAAGACTTGTTTTTTTTAAATTAATGCAGGCACCAAGAGGTAGACAATTCAAAATACATGGAAATGTTGTAAATGTACCAGCAGAAGTGTCTGAGACTGTGAATATGTTACCAAGGTTACCATCAGAAACAGGTACAATTAAGGTAAATTTAAAAAGAAGATTGCAATACAAAAGTTCAGCATTGTCCCTTAACATAAGACCTCATAAAGTTGTCCAAGCAGTAAACTGGCTTGTCACTAACAGTACCCTAATTAGACAAGAAGGAATAACAGTTAATCAAGCCTGGGGAGAAGAATGCACATCAAACTTTCTATTTGATGACAGAAATATTGAAAATGAAACTGAAGAACCACAAAATATTCACAACAGTACTAGTAATACCACAAATAATACATGCACTTCCTCTAGTGAAGATATTGAGACTGAAGATCAGTGGAGTGAGGATGAAGCAGAAATACCTGCTCGAGTTACTGACACTACGTAAACTAACACAGATTTTGTTGAAGACAATGGGAGTCAATGTATTCTAAGTGTTTCACCAGGTGAAGGAAAGAAACCATTAAGCATATTTCAAGATCAGTTTTCTGAAGAATTAGCATATCCTGGTATATTCCTTAGTCAAAAACGACCGGAAAATAATGATAGACTCGTTAATGTTCACTACAGTGACATTTGTAAATCTGAAGTACGACAAGCAGATAGAAGAGCTGCAGTGTGTGTTGAAAACATATTCTTCAAAGCAAAGAAACTGCAAATGAAAATATTACTAGGAAAATCACAAGTTGCTCTTAGAAAGTGCAAAGGAAATAGCAGAACTTTAAATGCAGCACAACTCAAACAAGAAGGGGCAATAGAAAATTTGATTCATCATGATGAAGGATTTCAGTTCCTCAAGGCATTAAGAGGCTCTCCACCTTATTTTGAAAAAGCAAAAAAGGACTTGTTTGCCATGATAAGACAGTTAGGACCAGCATCATTATTTTGTAGTTTCTCTTCAGCAGAAAATCAGTGAATCCATCTGCTTAGAATACTTGGTGAATTAGTTGACCACAAACAGTACACAGATACTGATAATTTTAGAAAATATGAATTGGAATGAAAAATGCAGGTTAATTCAAAGTGACCCAGTAACATGTGCAAGGCATTTTTATTATCAAGTAAGTCAGTTTCTGACTAACTTTCTCTTAAAAGGAGCCCAACCTCTGGGCAAAATATCTGACTGGTTCTATAGAGGAATTACGGTCAATGCGCCGACGCCAACTCGCCGACGTGTAAATCGAGTAGAGACGTCTGCGAGTTGGTCCTCAATCCAATACAACTTATTAGAAGTTAAACATACAGAAAAAGATTTAAAAGACTCATCATGTCAATCGCTCAGATTTTTTAAAGAAAACTTGGCTTTCTAGATAAGATCTTTAGTAAAAAGCAATTCTTTTTATTGGCAACAAAGTTTATGAGGATCTCAAGGCGAATAAAGCGAAGTAAACATCACCAATGACTCTAACAGCTTCAGACACAAACGAGTTATTGTGTGACAACAACACTGTAAAGACTCATCTTGACAATCGGTCAGATTTTATTAAGAAAACTTGGCTTTCTAGATAAGATCTTTAGTAAAAAGCAATTATTTTTATTTGCAACAAAGTTTATAAGGATCTCAAGGTGAATAAGGTAAATTAAACATCGCCAATGACTATCACAGGATGAAATGACTAAATTAAGTTTCCTGAAAGGTAACTTAAAGGTTAACATTAGAAGTATTTAAGACATCTTTAGGTGACATACGAAAGTTCTGAAATGAATCTTTAATTGAACTTTCAGAAGTAAATGAAAGTCTCCTTATGAACCATTTCATGAACACTTTAGGATCACATGAAAGTAAACCTAAATAACCATTTAATTGACTTTAAGAATCCTCCTAATTCTCGTAAACTCGTCTTTAATTGCCAAAACTTCTACTTGTAAAGGCAACTTAAAGGTTTCTTTAATCTTTTGTTTCCCTTTAAGTACTACTTAAAGCTGCAGGTTTTGTTGTAATTCATCTTCTGTTGTACTTTCAGGTCCTCTTAAATTTCAAGTTTTGTTAAAATTCATCATTTAGTGACCTTTAAGTGCCTCTAAAAGCTGTAGGTTTCACCTTAAATTGACTTTTGATTTGCCTAATCACACCCACATTTATACTATGATAACTTATAATATCTTGGGAAACTTCTAAATTGTTAGAAAAAGAGACATCACACATACAAGTAATTACTGAATGTTTGAAATTGCAGTGATGAAATAGTTTCGTTCAAAACTCACTTCCTCCCCTGAGATAAAGTAAACCCACAATAAAGCTGAGGATATCTCATTTGAGGCACACACATAATTAAAAAAGAGACATCCAAATGTTTGAATTACTAATTTTCATACTTTATTAAGATTGTTTCTCTTTCATTAATGTATAATTCATATAATCTCAGTCATTTATATAGAATAGAATAGAATCTCTATCACTATAAAAATATAAGAACTACAGAATATAACTAGCTGTAGCAACACACTACACAAAAAGCTATTAATTCACAAATTTCACTCTCAAATCCAGCCACTAAGAAATACAATTTGAACTGATACTAACAATAAAAAATAAGTTCAACCTATCAATCTAAAAAATCAGTATATTTTTCTAAATCAATTTAAATTTGCAATAGCTATCAATTATTTGCCGACCTGTACATCAATATGGAAAAAAGTATCTCATATGGAGGAAATTAAATATAAAATTGAAGAATTCACAATTACTTACTTTAGATAATGAGACCATTAAAATTGCTAATTAACATATTCAATGAAAAAGAAGTCTCACGCAGGCATGTAAAAGACCTTCATTCTAGACATGGCTGATTAATACTTTATGATCTGGATATATTATACATTTTCAAATTGATAAAACAATTTTTTTTACTGCCCTATTGCCCACCCCGGAAAATTTTCAGTTGGTGGGCATCTCAGAGAAGGTTGCCCATCAATTCTGGGTAGGATTCTCTCCTTAGCTCTTGAAGTGAGTTTTTTCTTATAGGCCTTACCAATTTTTTTTTTTTTTTTTCATTCTTCTACTCTCCCATTGAAGGCGATGGACAGAGTATTTTGTTAATTTTGAGTTATTTATATCATCATCCTCGTAACAGCTTTCTTCACTGCTCATTGCCTCCATCACAAGAACCTCTGCCACTCTCCCCTTTTTATGCTGGTCAGCCCAGTTGACCAGCTCGAGGGCTGTAGTTCGTCTCATTAACTTCTGAAAAAACAAAAATATACAACAAGCATGAGAAGGGTATTATAAGACCTCAAATGGAAAATATGATCCAAATTACTAATTTCTCTTGATATGCATGTGCACACAGTGTAAGAATGGAATTCTTAAGCATGTTATACTATAGAGTCTCCTTGTCCTTTATTTTTCATCAAATGGTCCATACAAGCTATCATTGATCTCAAATCACATCTTAATATTTTTCATTCTTTTCCTCAACTACAGATCCATCTTTAAAATAATATTATACAATTACCAAATTTACTTTACAAAGATTTTCTTTGTAAGGAAGGCTCTAGATACAGACTAGAATACATAATTCATTTAACAATTGCTCTCATAGGCACAAAACAATTTTGACAGGACACAGTCCCTTAAAAGTGTCTATATGCAAAGCCATCCAATTTTGAAGTGGCAAAAAAAATGCATTCAGTGGGAAACATCTTCCCTCCTATTGATCAATGTACTCAATGGTGCACTGGTAACACTTAACATCTGTCAGACCCTGTCGTTTGCGAACAGCAGGGTATATGAAAAGTAAAATGTTAAAATAGTATCCCAATAAATACCTCTCTTTGGCGACCACTCTTTCTTGTTTTTTGTTTATGTGCCTCATAGCGATTACTGCTCTTCAGCTTATGTGTTTCTAGGCACGTTTTAAAATATCTTTGTAAAGCAGCTGTTCAAAGAAATAATTATCAAAATGCCATGAGAAGTTGATTATAAAAAGATTCCCATATAAATAAATGACAATGTTCAAATTTATAATCATTTATGGCTGGCCTCATAGGAATATTTGCCAAGTTATATAAATTTGCAGTATGTCCTTGGTGATTCATTGCTAAGGTGTGAAGTAAGCTTTGTTGAGGGTTTACAGTGAACTTAATGTTTCAGAGACAAGAAATTAACCTGACAGTTCTAGTTTGCAACATATTTAAATTTCTGCAACATTTGAGAAAGTTATTATGTAAATTAGGAAAAAAATTAAAAATATACCCTTCCTCTTGTCCCAAATTTGAAACATATAATGAGGGTGCTCATTAGAAGTTGCATGATATCTAACTGTGTTACTGAATGCTAGTTCTATGATGAAATTTTTGTTGAGGGAAAAGTGGTTAAAGACACCAACTGATGGTACAGACTAAAAGCAGGGGTATCTTTAAGGACTGGGCTCTAGACAAATTAACCAACTGTGAGCGCGATTTTGTCTGGATGTTTTTAAGCCAAGGCCTTCAGTGAAACTCAACTTGTTATAAAAGAGATATACATCAATACGCTTAAGTGCCAAATTCTTATGCCCACCTGCAAAAAATCATAATGACACCCCAATGAAAGTGAAATGCATGTGCTATGATTATTGATAGCTACCTTCAATGATATCCTTTGTCCAGGGACACTTTTCAGGTCCTCCCTGTTGATGTACAACCTGCTCTACTGTGCGCTCAAAAATTCCGTAGTTGTTATCAGAATTTACTCTGAGACAAAAACAAACACCGTGATTAAGCCACGTATTCTGTTTTAACAGTATTAACACTTAGACAAAAGCAACAACAATAAGGTATTCACATAACATCTCAATATTTCTAGCAGCAGCTTAGACTCTGATTTCACGGTTTAATCAATATAAAGTAAAATATCTTTGAATATAATAACATGTTACTCACTCTTCGTCAAGATAAAATCCACCAAAGTCGTCTTTTTTTAAAAGAAGTTTATATATCCTTCTCACGGCTCTCTAAAAGATTGAAATAATTTCAACAATCAATTTGTCACCTTTCCCCTATTTCTACTTCCACGATTTTTACACAAGTACAATTAACCTTAACCATCTGTGTGATTAAAACAGGGAAAGTCAAAAGGGTTCAAGAGAAAAGATAATAACATGAATTTTCGTACTGGATTATTCTCGTTGAAAGAACAGGGAGGAAAAAACCTTTCTGGTAGACCTGTTTATGGTAAAGGGGATTATCAAGTAAATGTAACCACACATAATTATGCCAAATGATTACCGCCTAAATAATTGAGTTATACATATAATTTGCGCGCCAAACACGTACTCAACATAAAAGCAAATCTTCCGCGAAACAGAACTGAATTCAGCAAATCATGAACATATATCACATTATTTATGCTCATCAGTTAAGTTTTACTACTCACTCGACAAGCTGGTAGAACTACTATCGTCCTTCGCTTCTGTCTATTTTGGCGTCGACGGACTTTGGCTCCATTATCACCAGTTTCAAGACGGTTCTCAATCCGCTGAAGAGCCTCTAAGTTTGATTTGTTGCTGCGCTCTTGCAGCTGCCGCAGCTTTTCATTTTCGCTCGCCAGAGCCCGGTTGCTGCGGATCAATTCCTCCAGCAGTACGATGCATTCTTCGGACATGTTACTATTTCTAATTGCCGCTGGAACCGCATTATCATCTTGATTTTGTCCGCGATCGTTTACTCGTCTTTCTGCCATTTCCTTCGCTTACTTTCCCTAACCCTGAATTAACTGTAAAATAACCAGACAACAATCGCTTCGTTCGGATGCTTTGTTAACAGAGTCGTCAACGGAATTGAGATTCAAAAAAGCGCGCGATTATCCTATACCAAACCTGGAAGGACCTCCTGTTGATATTTTGCCTCGTTGTGATATACACTGTACCGAGTGTGCTGGGCCTAGCTAACGCTGGCGAGAACGAATGAAGACTCAAGTGTAATTGGAAGCAAGGAAACACGGAGGCCTTTTGTGGCGGGAAAACTTCTACTACACGTTCGATCTTCACTTGTTCAAGCAAACAGCTTTGTACCGATACCTAAATTTCATCAAGGTAAGTTGTTCATATATCTGAAAATCTAGCCGTGTGAAGGTTAAGGATATCTTGTAACAAAGGAAATTTATATAAGCGGCAAATCACGGCATCGACGTTAATTAATTCGATGATATTTCTTGTGCATGAAAGTGATTTTGTTGTGTAATGATATGTGATCGACGCTTTATACAATTGTGAATTGTTTTCTTTTAAGTGTGATTAGAACAATTACGATAGCAACCTTGAGATAAAAAAAACTTGTATGTATGGCATGCAAACAGAACTCAGTCGAGAACAAATAAGTAGGGGCAGGGGTGGGAGGTAATGGACTTTTTTGAAATAGCGGGTTACTTTTCAACAGTGGAGGATATATACATTTTTATTTTGACTAGAAAGGAATGAATAACAAGATAAGCTCAATTTAATACAGTCAAATCAATAACAATACAACCAATACTGTAGAATTTTTGTTTAGTGGGAGGAGAGAGGAGTGGGCTTATTAGGGTAAAGACATTTTAGTTAGGAGGCCTTGATAGATATGGGGTACCTAAAGAGCAGTTGTGGCATTGAGCTCGCATGAATACTGGAGTATGGTCAATAAAAACCTCATGTCAGTGCCATTTAAGGAATGTAAGCTTCATTCCTTGATTGTATTTTGAATTTAAAACTTTTAAGTAATCATACATGATACTTGTTATGAAAATAAACATCAAGGACACTTTTAAAAGTTTGGCAAAAGGAAAAATTTTGCATTGCAATTAGGGATTAAAGTATGTCTTGATTCTTAACTGATTGCCATCTCCCTAATAATAGCTGGTCTGGTTGACCATTTTTTAGGTTGTGATGACTAATATCAATCAAATATGCTGAATCTGCCTGGTTTTGCAAAATGGTGACTAGTTTCAGAGTTTCAGGCAACATTGTTTTGGGGGGGGGGGGAGGTGGGACTTGCAAGAAACTTATTAAGGAGTTAATATCAAGATTTACTTTTTACTTTGTTGAGTGTAAAGTTGTCAACCACCAAGTAAGGGGAGAGCAGGGTGCTGAGTACTTTGGCCATGAGTTGTAGCTTCTTGAATGTCAGGTTTTTTCCAAATTGTGGAAATTCCATACAAGTTGCAGATTACAAGTGAGAGGTTTTTAGTCATCTTAATGCTCCTGGATCATTGTGAGTGACCACATTATTTTTACTAAGCATTTTTTGGCTTTCTGATAAACATTTACTCAGTCCAAAGTAAAATAAGATATGCTTAAGGATATATAAAGAATATAGAGTATCAATGCTTGGTTCAGGCTCCAGAGACAAGTGTCAAAAAAACTTTTTTGACAAATTATACATAAGCAGACAAGACAGGCTTTACACACAATTTTCATGCATTTGAATGTATGGCTTCTAAACTGAAAGTAGGTTTGAGTATGTCGGGTTTTTCAGAATGTGGAATCTTTCTGCAAGGTTTGGGTTGTGAGTGACAGAGTTTTAGTCAGATCTTAATGCTCCTGGATCATTACAAGTGACCACATTTCTGTTACATTTACATTTTTTAACTTTGTGATATTGTTGTTTCCTTTGAAAGTGGGTATAAACATGACAAAATCTTCCAATAACATAGGCTCTCATCACTTGGTACAGTCCCAAACTGAACAACTGTTCATATGTAGACTAGTCAGTTGTTACCACAATTTTCTTGTGCTACAATTGTTTCAGTTGAAAGTAGGTTTCAGCCTGTCAGGTCTTTTTCAAAATATGTAATCTTAATGCATGGTACAGCTTACGAGTGACTGATTTTTGGTCACTGGGCGAAACTAACTGTTTTCTACATGTATTTTTGTGCTGGCTTTTCTTCCCTCTGCATTTATTTCATTACCCAAAATAAGGGAGGGGGGCCCTCCCCTAGATCTGCTACTGGGTTATAAGCACACGTCATTTACTTCAATCACTCTTCTTTTTCAGCTTGAGGATCATGTTTCAGAAGAAGACATTTCACTTCCAATGGACAAGTTGGATCACAGAGAGCTAATGGTATCTTGTGTAGGATAGTGAAAGAAAAAATATTAGAATTTGAGTCCCTTGTGAGGATTCAAACCTCATGCAGTCAGCCCAGAGAAGACAATCCCAGTTGGGTGGAGAGTTTTGTGCGCTCCTCTCAGTGCTTGTTTATTTTTGCGTCCCGAGGAGAGGTGCAGTGCAGATTGCCCATACTTCGGTCTTACCCTTTGGTACCTCGGCAATGATATGCTCGTATCGTTTTTATTTTTATGCTTTATGGTTCCTCCTTTTTTTTAATTTGATACGTGCACTGAGCCGTTAAATAGGTCTCAAACCTGGAGGCCAGACCCATTTCGGTTGTCGGCTGTAACCACCAGAGGACTGTGTCTGTATTCGAGCAGGGATTTACTTTTCTCTTTTGTCTAGCACACTTGACGTTCAAAGTCAAAGGAATGCAAAACAACTATAGCCAAGTTGGAGAGTATCTGCTTCTTAACTGAACAACTTCAAAAAATTATGGCATTAGCAGAACTGAATGGTGACTGAAGCTTTCAGAGCTTAACTTGAGAGGGGCCACAAGAAGTAACTGTCTATGTTATATCAGTCAAAAATCAGTTATCTCTCATACATACTGGTTGTAAGGTTTTAAAAATGTCAAGTTTTTCAGTAAGTGGAATCTCAATGCCTAGCACAAGCTGCAAATATCAAAATCCATATATTGCCAGGCTCCAGGAAGTAAGTGGGTATAGACATTCAACTCTTTCAAGAACAAACTCTCTCTCTCTTTATTGTCATTTTTTGTTTGAGACTCTCTCTACATACATACTTGTTGTAAGATTTTAAGAATGTCAGGGTTTCAGTTAGTGGAATCTCAATACCTAGCATAGGCTGCAAAGGTCAAAGTTCATATATTGCCAGGCCTCAGGAAGATGTGGATAGGTTATGACCACATTCATATCTCTAAACCAAGATATTTTGTTCCAATTTATTTTGTTTAGTATTATTTTTGGAGTTCGGTACAGACTGCAATTGACAACTTTCTGAGTAATTTTTTTGAGACAGTCTTAATCTCTGGTCAATTTAGGTTCTTTCCTATAATTGTTCTTTTAATACACTGTATTGAGGACCAACCCGCCGACGTCTCTACTCGATTTTATACGTCGGCGAGTTGGCGTCGGCGAGTTGGACCGTCGGCGGGTTGACTGGATACCCTATAGAATGGAGTACCAGCAGCAAGGCTCACCTCACATCCACATGCTTATATGGCTAGACAGTGCACCAGTATTTGGAGTTGATGATGATGCTATTGTTACAAACTTCATTGATCAGATCATTAGTTGTAAATGGCCGCTTGATGATCTAGAACTGTAGAAATTGGTGAACCGGCAAATTCACAGTCACTCTCACATATGTAGAAAGAAGAATAAGAATGAATGTCTATTTAATTACCCACAGCCTCCTATGAGGGCAACTGAGATCTTATATCCTTTAGATTCAGATGGACCACTGCATGAAATGAAACAACACAAAGAATATTGGAAAACTATCCAGAAACAATTGAATGATTTAAAAGAAGGTGAATTTAGTTACCTCTAATGAGCTGCTTGTCAAGTTAGGTGTCACTGAAAATAACAATAGATTGGCTATCAGGTCAACTTTAAATTCTCCAACTATCTTTTTGAAAAGAGAACCAAATGAGTTAAGAATTAACAATTACAACCCAGCTTGCCTTAAGGCATGGAGAGCAAATATGGATATTCAATTTGTTCTTGATGTGTATGCATGTGCTATGTATATAGTGTCTTATATTTCTATAGCTCAAAAAGGAACGCGTGAACTTTTGCGACAAGCATGTGCTGAAGCTAGGAAAGGAAATTCTAACATCAAACAACAAGTCAGAGATATTGGAAACAAATTTTTGAACAGTGTTGAAATAAGTGCACAAGAAGCTGTTTACATTGTTCATCAGCTTCCTATGAAGAAATCATCACGCCAAGTGATATTTATAAATACTGCACCTCCTAATGAAAGAGTACAGCTTCTTAAGCCTATTAATGACATTTTAGAAATGGAAGATGATCGTGAAGAAGTATACACAGGTGGTCTTTTGCAAAAATATGCAAAACGTCCTTTTACTCTTGAGCACTTGACATTAGCAGATTGGGCAGCTTGGTATGGCTCATCAGGAAAACCCTACATCAAAAAATCATTTCAAAATGACACTGATAACCTTCCCTTTGAAACAGCAAGTGAAAACAATGATGATTACCTTTGTAATGAACTTAGTAATGAAAAGAAGAACAAAAAAAGATCAATAGCTAGAGTTATTAGAAGTGTTTGGTTTAATAAAGAAAAAGATCCAGAAAAAACATTATCGAGAACTTATTATGCTCTTTACACCGTGGAGAAATGAGGAAACTGACTTGCTAGCAAATAGTTCTTCCTACAAAGCACGTTTCTTACTTATGAAAGATGCCATAAGTGAACAAATGAAAGAATATGCTGTTTGCGGTAGTAATATGGATAAAATCCAGGAACACTTGAATGGTAGTGAAGATACAGGTGATCATAATCAGTATGATTCAATAGCACCATTTACACAAAATGTAGAATACCAAGATGAGGCTGTGGGTGATAAAGATCTACACCCTGATTTTAACGAAAACTATGATTTATCAGATGATGTTGGAATTCCTTCTACTGTATCAAGTAGTGAACCACTTGTACTAAATGAAATGCAAGATCAAGAGAACAGGCAGTTGATTCAAACACTAAACAAGAAGCAAAAGGAATTTTGTTATCACATTTTGCATCTTATTAAAACATCTGACAAACCATTCTACTATTTTCTCTCCGGGGGAGCTGGAGTGGGCAAGTCCCATCTTATCAGAGCTCTATATCAAGCAGCAGTAAAACATTATAATTCCAGAGCAGGCGAAAACTTTAATGAAGTTAAAATATTAATGGAAACAGCCTCTGGAAGTTATTACGAGCATATGGAATCCCCTTCCACCTTGTTGAGATCATCAAAAGCTTCTATGACGACTTTACCTGCTGTGTTGGTGATGGTGACATCTTATTTGAAGTTCACACTGGTGTCAGGCAGGGGTGTGTAATGTCTACATTTCTTTTCAACTTTGTTGTGGACTGGATCATGCATCGCACCACTGAGAATCAGGTCAGGGGAATCAGATGGACACCTTTCTCCTACCTGGAAGACCTGGACTACGCAGACGATCTAGCCTTACTATCACACACCCACACCCACATACAAGAGAAGACGCATCGCCTCAACACCTTTGCAAAGCAAGTTGGCCTGAACATCGGCAGCAAGAAGACTGAAATTATGGCACTGAACGCTACCAACACACGACCAGTCCAGATCGATAACGAAGAGCTTCCTTACACAGACAGATTTACCTACCTCGGCAGTATCATCAGTAGAGATGGAGGAACTGACCTGGACATCCAGAGCCGTCTCAACAAGGCCAGAAATTCGCTCAATATGATGAATAAGGTATGGCGTTCTTCCACCTATAGTACTCGTACCAAGCTGAAGCTCTATTATAGCTGCGTCCTTACAACCCTCCTGTATGGCTTAGAATGTTGGCGCTTAACGGAGAAGGATCTATCAAAACTCTCCACTTTTCACACCAAAAGCCTTCAAAGATATTTTTGAACGGTGTGGAACCGAATCAATGGCTACCATCCTGATGAGGAGTCGCTGGAGGTAGATTGGCCATGTCACCCGCCAAGAAGCTTCCATTGCAAAAACTGCTATGCATTGGACGCCAGAAGGGAAACTCAAGCGGGGTCGCCCCAAGATCACATGGCGACGGACAGTTGAGAAGGAAATAAAGGAGATGGGGAAGACCTGGGAGGGCATCAAGTTCATGGCAAGGGATCGCCAGATGTGGAGGGAACACGTTGCTGCCCTACATGCCTGTTAGGCGTAAAGGGCATGAAGAAAGAAGAAGAACTACTCGAAAAGCTGCTTATGGTATCAAAGGGAACACAGTACATAGTGCCTTGGCAATACCTGCATGCCAGTCTCTAAAGACATATAAACCTCTTGACTCAAGCAGACTAAATACCCTCAGATGTAAACTTCGTGCTGTTCAGCTTATATTTCTTGATGAAATATCAATGATAGGCAATGCTATGTTAAATGCAGAGCGTGAAATTGCGCCCAATAAGGCGCCAATGCGACTAAATTTTTCACTTTGGCGACCAAATCCTGAAAATTAGTCGCCAAATTGGCGACTAGAATGCTTCATCATAACCTTACTTAGAGATAAAGTGAATTAAATTGGACATCCTAGTGTCCAATTTGTAGCACGTTAAATATCTTTTTCCTAACTTAATTTTGGAGGGTCTATCTAGAACGCTAACAGCGTTATAAAAGGTTTTATTTGTCTTTAAAAATGGCGACCAACTTTTTTTTGAATTGGCTACCACTTTGAAAAATTTAGGAGCCAAGTGGCTACCAGAAAAAAAAAATTAATTTCACGCTCTGAAATGTCCAAATAAATAATAGACTTAAGGATATCAAGGGTAGCAAAGAGGTATTTGGAGGTATTAGCATAATTGCATTGGGTGATTTGTTTCAACTAGAACCTGTTATGGACAGTTATGTGTTCAAAGACATGAAGAACTCAGATTATGGATCTCTTGCCCCCAATTTATGGCAAGAACATTTTACAATGTTTGAACTGGACAAAATTATGAGACAAAGGGAAAGTAGAGAATTTGCTCAAATTCTAAATAGATTGAGAGAAGGTAATCACACCCAAGATGATATTGCAAAACTGAAAGAAAGATGCATTTCAGAACACTGTATGAATTATCCAATTGATGTTCCTCATTTGTTCACTCAAAACTCAAAAGTTGATGAGTTTAATATTAGAGTTCACAGCGCAGCTACTGGTGACAAATATACCATCAAAGCATTGGATAGTGTTATAGGTGCAATTCTCCAGAACTCAGAGATAAAATCTTCAAGCAAATACCACTGGATCCCAGGAAAACGAAGCAGTTAGCTTCAAATCTTCAACTTGCTGAAGGGGAAAGAATAGAAATAGCCATAAACGTAAGAACTGATGATGGTATCACAAATGGTGCTGGCGGCATCATCAAGATGATAAAATTGTATGACAAATATACCATCTGGTATAATTTGGGTTCAATTTGACCATATGGATGTTAGTGAGAAAACCAGACATGACAACAGACATGTGTATGTCAATGGCATTGAATGCACGTGGACCCCCATCAAACCTGTTACTGCACAATTTGCAGTTGGAAGAAATAAAACAGCTCAAGTTAGAAGAAAGCAGTTTCCATTTAGACCTGCAGCAGCAAAAACAATACATAGATCACAGGGTGACACTGAAACTAGAATAGTTGTTAACTTTAACACCGGATGAGCAATACCTCATGTACATTATGTAGGACTGAGCAGAGTAACAACCATTGAGGGATTGTATATTACTGACCTTTGTGAAAGCAAAATAGTTGTTATTCCTGAAGTAAAAGCAGAAATGCAACATTTAAGAAAAGACCGGCACCTCAAGCTTTCCATAATTCCAATTTATAAAACAGATCCAACAGCCTTTAAGATATGTTTTCTTAATTCAAGGTCATTGCACAGACATATTGAGGACACATGAAAAGACTTAAACTACTCAAACATGGATGTAAATGTATTCTCAGAAGCATGGTTATGTTACTTAGACAGTGATACTGACTACAGCATCACTGGGTATACCCTATTTAGAAATGACAGTCAACTTGACGTTTTCAATACAAGACCTTGTAGTGGAACCGCAGTGTACAGTAAAATTCCTTTTCTACCTGGATATCCAGTTTGCAACAACACTGGTGGTGTTGAAATAACTATCATTAAGGTTACAGCAGTTCGGAACTTCCACATATTACCATAATAGGCATATATTGGTCACCAAGAGTGCCAATTAGACAAATGTGTGTAGCATTGATCGGACTTCTTACCCTAGATATTTCAGGTTTCAAAGTTTTCATTGGCGATTTCAATATCAATTGGTTAAGTGAAAAAGACAAGATTCCTCTTTATCTATTTATAAGAGATCACAGTTCCAGACAACTGGTATCATTTTCTACTACTGATAACAGAACCACTATAGACCATGTCTACACTAATTTACCTGAATCACAAATCCATGTACACATTTTACATACACATTTTATACAACTTATTTTTCCGATCACAAAGCAATACGTGCATTGATTCAAAAATAGACCTTCATGGTTTTCTTGTCACCTTCACTGTAACTTCCATGTGTTTTTCTTTTTGTCTTAGAGAGAATATTCATAGTTAATGAGTACAAAAAAATGAAATTGACTCAAATGTACACCTTAGATACCAATCATGCACTGTAATTGACATCTAAGGGGTAATCTGCAGATATGTGATATGCAACACATCCAGGTATGTTTATTTTATGATTATTGCTTTTGTGCCCTGTAGTACATACAGATTGCAGTTTTCTTTGATACCTGTTCTACAACCCACAGTTACTGATACCATTTATTTCTGTTCGCTCTCCAGGTAAACACACCTCAGTTGTAATAGGACTTGAACGACAATGAACAACCTAACAGGATACATTCATAACGTATCCCCTGTTAAGCACTCCAACAAGACTTGCTATTTTGACATGCTTATTCAAACAGAAGCGACCAAAGTACGTGGAGTCTATTTCTCTTCAAGCAAGCACCTTGACTTTGAAAGATGCAGCAAACAAAAGTCCCCAGTAAAGATTAGCAACTTCACCATTAAAAATGACAGTGTTCTCATGAATGCAAGAGTCCAAATAGAGGAACTGAAGGTCACTTTTCTACGAGAAGAGATTCCCTCAACTCTAAACATCTTGATGCTCTCGAATGTCACCAATAACCAACTTATTAATCTCAAAGCCAAAGTGGTCCACTTATCTGGAGTGAAGAAAATAATCACAAGAGATGGCACGAAGTCGAAAGCTGATTGTTGCCTCCTAGATCCATCTGGATCAATCAAACTAACCTCGTGGGAGGACCTGATTACAGAAGTTGCAGACAACAACACATATAACTTCTGTAACCTTAAAGTGACGAAGGATAATGATGACTACTCCATTTACCTTACTACGCCAAAGCATGACTGTTCCATTTCACCAGCTGATCCCTTCCAAGAGGAAGTAGCTTCACCAGGTGATTTGCCAGACTACTTCACCCAAACATCAACAAATGCTGAAGTCCTTGGTGTTCAAAATTTCATGTGCTATCGTCAATGTTGCAAATGTAACAAAAAGCTTCCAGCAACACCAGGGAATGTGGTAAAGTGTGAAACATGTGGCCTCAGGCAGAAAGTGTCTCCTTGCAGCAGTCAGTACCACTTGCAAGCATTGCTGAGACATGATGACATTAACACCACTGTAACATTTTTTAATGATACTTTGCTCAGTGCCTTACAGTTGTTTAAAGTTGACACTAAGCAGTCATTAAGTGAAGATATTGTTGTTGAAGCATTCCTAAATACACCAATGCTCTTTGTTACCTTTGATAAGAAAACTAAAGTTGTGGCTACAGTCAGTCTCGCAGAGAACTAAACTGCAGCAAGAACCAAAATAATGGTAAGGATCAGAATGCATCCACCCTATATTATCATTTAACAGGATACCAAAGCCATTGTTGTATCTTTCACTGAAGACAAAAATGTTCATGTTATTATCACTGGGACAATGTTCTGTTATAGCATTCCCCTTCTCCCAAGTGACTTTTTGTATTTAAAAGTATTTAGATATATATTTTATTGAGTTTGTACATTCAATTGAAAACTGCAACCGAAGTACATTTATGAACAGTCTTTTTAATGCTTATACATTGAGAAGAGAAAGTTTCAACAGGAACTCGAGGCTTTTAATGCAGATTACTGATGTTGCCACTTAAAATTTTCAATTACAACAGTAACCCGTCTCAGTTGAAACCTTCAGTAATTCTCAAGTAGTAGAGCTGTTCGCATTTCTTCATACTCTCCTGTTGTTAAACTTTCTATTTATTTTTTATATGACAGTTATATGTTCATTAAATTTTCTGATGTAAAAGAAAAAAATCACAATTCCTAACTTGAATCATGTTTTGTTCTTTCTTATTGTATTAAATACATACAGTTACGGTTCCTTTTGTAATGCAGGCTGTTTTTTTACAATAAACTTGTTCATCCCTGATGTCTATGTTCCAGTCTCTGTATTCCAGATTTTAGCCACCTAACCTTGCAGCTAAAATTATTTTAATCAATTCTTGTTCAAATTGTTGAATTGAACTTGCAACCAAACCTACACAAAACAAGACCCCACGGAAGTACCGCTAAAACTCAGCACTAGACACACGTACGCATTGCGGACCTATAAAACTTACCGAGCGTCACGCAATCGCTTTTCCGCGATCATCTTTTACGATCATTCGCACTATTGGGGAAAATTCCTTGCCCGTTTCTTGATCACAGACGTTCTTAAAATAATTTCAAGCCTTCCTAGAGTGTTCTCACTTTGCACTTGAGTTGGTTGGTGTGATGTCTGTATAGAATTTACCAACTTAATAAAAGTGGATCTAGATGTAAATGAGATGTCACTATCGAATATTTAACACGCGCAATATTCGAGAAACAAGGGACAGCTTTGCACGTGGTCCATACGTGTCATTTTTTTAACCGATATGTGTTCACTTTGTTGACAAAAATAGGGGCTGAGACCAAAACTGTTCCCTCGACTTGATATATTTTTAACGTTTAGGGGGTGTTCGCGCACTGATTTTTACATATGTGCCTTATATTGTTATTGGCTTACATGAGGAACCGGCGAATTTTTATAGGGAAAAGCGAAGCGTGGCTTTTGTGACTGGCCATTTGATTACTTTTCTGACTGTTTTATCTCTCATCTGTTTGGGGATTACGCAAATATTGATATGTGAAAATCAGACTATCTGGGGGCTTGAAATTCTATTAAGAACCATTGTAGCCGCTTTGTTAAATACCAAATGCAACGATCGCTTTGTTAAAAACAAAAGATATTAAGAAACAAGCACGGAATATTTCACAATAGTGCAAATGATCATGAAAGATGAGGGTTATAAATGTTTTGTTACTTGAGCAACATTTGATGCTTGATCATGCCCACCCAGCCCACCCTCCGCCCCACAAACACACACACACACACCAACAAAAAGGACACTATATGCCTAATGACCTCTGCCCATCCCACCTCCAGCCCACATAACCTTATTTCCAATTCCCATCACGACAAATGAACAAGTTTTCTTATTACACAACTGCCCAAAAGTCTTGAAATTTTCACATAAACTGAATTCAGCTGTACCTTATTCAAACAGTCCAAGATATCAATACAAACTTAAGCCATAACATGATTGAGCTGGCTCCAAGAGCCCTTTAATTGATTATATTTGCTGTCGGTCGCTGAAAATAGCTAAACACTTCTCAGTTACTAATAGTTTTAATTTGCGCATAAAAAAATCAATGGAGATCTTAGGATTCAGCGGTGTCACTAAAACATAGTGATTGAAACAAAAAATTCAGTTTTTGATAAGCTTTGGCAGTGAGTTGAAATTAATCTAAAATCAACTCAGAACTCTTTAGAAAGGAAAAACCATTAAAATAAACTATATTTGGTCAACACTTACTTAATTCCACACCAGATGGTTGCACTGAGACAATTTTGATGTCCTCTTATTGGCTCCCTTCGAAGTGAGGTCATAAACATATAAAGATAGTAGTTATTGGATTCTGAAATACATCCTGCAAAATACTCGTCATTTTCTTCCTTTTTAACTCGTGAATTGCGCGCATGCGCAAGAGCGAGTTATAGATACGATATGGGGAATAGCATTCGCTCGCTCGCTCGCTCGATTGGTCGATTCCTGTAAACTTTTTTTAGATTTTAGGCTTTTGAGTACATTTGATAGTTTTTGGCGAGCAATAAACAGACGAAATGGCGACCTTTGTTGCTAAGAATAGTGGTGGGGTGAAAAAGAAGCCAATGATAATCTTAAAAGAGTTTTTTTTTTCGTTTTAGTTTCAACAAGCGGCGCCAGCGACTGGCAAGCATTCAAGGATTCACACTGAAATAACAGAACAACCTTCGTTTTTCATAAAATTGTAATTTACAATCCTTGAACTTGAAAACAATCCGAAGATTCATTGAAAATATCACTTACTGCGAAGCGCTCGGAGTTTACAGATGTTCAAAAGCTTTTTCTGTTATAGCGTGAGATTGAGGACAAAATTGATCATTACGTTTCGTCGCGTGTGTTTTTCCTGTGTGAAGCAACAAGAGATGCCGGCGACTGACGAAATAACAAGTTAACACGAAAATCAAATAACACTTAGACAAACAATTTTAGCTACCGATTTTCAGTGAATTTTTAAAGAACAATTTTCTTGTAAGTTTCAAGACAATTTGAAGATTCAACATACATACAACGTACTAAAATGCGAAAGTTACACACCACAAAATTGATAAATAGGCCTGAAATGAAATTCTATCTTGTTATTGATTATACGTTGCCTAGCACGTGACTTAAATCTACCCAGGCGGAGATCTAAAATGACGGTGGCAGGCTTGGCTTAGTTATATCACTCAAAACTCGTTCCCGTTTGTCTCATTTGATAAAGAGGGAATCGTTAATGTTTTCATTAAGACAGTATTGCCTTGATTTTCTAATATTTACAACGAAAGACAGTAAATTTCACTTTTCACCCACATTTACTTCCAACCTTTTCTTTTGAACCAGAAACAAAAATGATAGACGTTTAAAACACATGACATCATCCACCTTGTTAAATGTAATAGCATGATCATTTCAATTGTAATGCCTTCTTGTCCCAACGTTACTTTGTTTCTTTGCTACATTAGCGAACACTGAACTACTGCTCGTACTCTAGATGACAATCAACCACAAAATTCCCTAAACCAGATAACATTAAACATAATCTCAAAAATCATGTGTCAATTCACGAGTTTGCTCACAGAGCACTTTGATTATTGTTTGTGTCTTCACGGATCGTGGTGTTATATCTAGCGACCCTCAATTTACTTTGGAAATAATCAAATTTTCAACAGAAGGAAAAAGGTGAGAAAGACATTATCATCATTAGTTGTTTTCTTCTGGTATTGTTCGGATCACCAAAACGAGTTTCATTCTAGGCCTCTTAGTTGTTTGATTCAATTGTTAAATCGTTGATGATACGCTGTCAATTTTCGTTGACGATCTTTACCCATTTTTATTTCGATTCTGCTGACTGAGTTTACCATGATACACTATATTCAGTTGCATTGTAGGCGTTTTTAACAATATTTGCTGCCGGTCGCTGAAATCGGCTAAACGCTTCTCAATTTCCAATAACTGCAAAAAAACAAACTAAATTAAAAGAACACGAAATAAAAACAGGTACGAAAAAAGAAGCGAGAAGCAAAACTCGACAGAACGGAGAAAAACCAAATTTTAAACTGTTCGTAATACTAAAATCTCCGAAGTTTTTAAAAGGACCAATTTTGACAACAATCGGTAATGGAGTTACGTTATTCGTCACCAGATGGTGGCAAGCGTTAACGATCTCTTACTTGACTGACTCATTTGAAATAATAATAATGCCCAAAGAGATGTTTTTTTGGCACGATTATGGCAAATAAATTCAAAAGCAGTTTTAAATTTTCGCGTTAAAAAGAAAGGAGATCTTAGGATTCAGCAGTGTCACTAAAAGGTAATGATTAAAACAAAAGATAAGTTTTCCATTAGCTTTGGCAGTGACTTGAAGTTAATTTACAATGAACTCAGAACTATTCAGAAGGGAAAAACTGTTTAAATAAACTACTTTTCACTCTAGACCTACTAAATGTTTAATTAAGTTGTAAAAATGTTGATGATTCGCTTTCAATTTTCGTTGACGATCTTCACTCATTTTATTTCGATTCTGTCGATGCACTTTATTCAGTTGCATTATAGACTTTTTTAGTGATATCTGTTGTCGGTCGCTGAAAATAGCTCAACGCTTTTCAATTGTAAATAACTGTTAAAAAAAAACGAAACAAACTAAAAGAACACGAAATAAAAACAGGTACGAAAAAAAAGAGCGAGAAGCAAAACTAGACAGAACAGAGAAAACCAAATTTTAAACTGTTCGTAATTCTAAATTCTCCAGAGGTTTTAAAAGAACCGATTTTTGACAGCAATCGGTTATATAGATCGAAGACGCTGGTAAAATAGTTATGTCATTCGTCGCCACGAAATAAACACGAAATAAAAACAGGTACGAAAAAAACAGATAGGCGAGAAGTTGAACGCGACAGAACAGAGAAAAACCAAATTTTATTTTATTTTGTGTCATCGCGGATTGTGGCTTTATATCTGGCGACTCTCTATTTACTTTAGAAATAATCAAATTTTCAACAGAAGAAAAAAGGGGAGAAAGACATTATCATCATTAGTTATTTCTTCTGGTATTGTTCGGATCACCAAAACAAGTTTCATCCAAGGCCTATTAGTTGTTTAATGCAATCGTTAAATTGTTGATGATTCGCTGTCAATTTTCGTTGACGATCTTCACCCATTTTATTTCGATTCTGCCGATTGAGTTTACCATGATACACTTTATTCAGTTGCATTGTAGTCGTTTTAACAATATTTGCTGCCGGTCGCCTGAAATCGGCTAAACGCTTCTCAATTGCCAATAACTGCAAAAAAACAAACCAAATGAAAAGAACACGAAATTAAAACAGACACGGAAAAAAAAAGCGAGAAGCAAAACTCGACAGAACAGAGAAGAACCAAATTTTAAACTGTTCGTAATACTAAAATCTCCGCAGTTTTTCAGCCGGTCGCTGAAATCGGCTAAACGCTTCTCAATTGCCAGTAGCTACTTAAAACGAAACAAAACAAAAGAACACGAAATAAAAACAGGTACGAAAAAAAGCGAGAAGTGAGAAAGCCTATTATTTGTTTAATTCACTTGTTAAATTGTCGATGATTCGATATCAATTTTCGTTGACGATCTTCGCCCATTTTATTTCGATTCTGCCCATTTAGTTTACCATGATGCCCTTTAGTCAATCGCATTGTAGGCGTTTTTAATGATATTTGCCGTCGGTCGCTGAAAATAGGTAAACGCTTCTCAATTGCCAATAACGACAAAAAACAAACCAAATCAAAAGAACATGAAATTGAAACCAGTACAAAAAAAGCAAGAAGCAAAACCCGACAGAACAGAGAAAAACCAAATTTTGATAACTATTCGTAATACTAAAATCTCCGGAGTTTTTGAAAAGGACCAATTTTGACAGCAATCGGTAAAAGAGGTACGTTATTCGCAACCAGATGGTTGCAAGTGGTAACGATCTCTTACTTGACTGACTCATTTGAAATAATAATAATGCCCAAAGAGATGTTTTTTATCACGATTATGGCAAATAAATTCAAAAGTAGTTTTTAATTTTCGAATTTAAAAGAAAGGAGATCTTAGGATTCAGCGGTGTCACTAAAAGGGAATGATTAAAACAAAAGATAAGTTTACCATTAGCTTTGGCAGTGAGTTGAAAAACCTGTTTAAATAAACTTCTTTTCACTCTAGGCCTACTAAATGTTTAATTCAGTTGTTAAAATGTGGATGATTCGCTTGCAATTTTCGTTGACGATCTTCATCAATTTTATTTCGATTCTGCCGATGCACTTTATTCAGTTGCATTATAGGCTTTTTTAATGATATTTGCTGTCGGTCGCTGAAAAAAGCTCAACGCTTCTCAATTGTAAATAACTGTTAAAAAAAACGAAACAAACCAAAAGAACACGAAATAAAAACAGGTACGAAATAAAAAGCGAGAAGCAAAACTCGACAGAACAGAGAAAAACCAAATTTTAAACTGTTCATGGTGATACTAAATTCTCCAGAGCTTTTAAAAGGACCAATTTTTGACAGCAATCGGTTATACAGATCGATGACGCTGGTAAAATAGTAATGTCATTCGTCACAACGAAATAAACACGAAATAAAAACAGGTACGAAAAAAACAAATAGGCGAAAAGCCGAACTCGACAGAACAGAGAAAAACCAAATTTTAAACTCTGTAATATTCAAATCTCCAGAGTTTTTAACGTGGTTTTATATTTAGCGACTCTCCATTTACTTTGGAAATGATCAAATTTTCAACAGAAGGAAAAAGGTGAGAAAGACATTATTATAATTAGTTGTTTTCTTCTGGTAGTGTTCGGATCACTAAAACGAGTTTCATTCTAGGCTTATTAGTTGTTTGATTCAATTGTTAAATCGTTGATGATACGCTATCGATTTTCGTTGACGATCTTCACCCATTTTATTTCGATTCTGCCGATTGAGTTTACCATGATACACTTTATTCAGTTGCATTGTAGGCGTTTTTAACAATATTTGCTGCCGGTCGCTGTAATCAGCTAAACGCTTCTCAATTGCCAATAACTGCAAAAAAACAAACCAAATTAAAAGAATACGAAATAAAAACAGGTACGAAAAAAAAAGCGAGAAGCAAAACTCGACAGAACGGAGAAAAACCAAATTTTAAACTGTTCGTAATACTAAAATCTCCGAAGTTTTTAAAAGGACCAATTTTGACAGCAATCGGTAATGGAGTTACGTTATTCGTCACCAGATGGTGGCAAGCGTTAACGATCTCTTACTTGACTGACTCATTTGAAATAATATTAATGCCCAAAGAGATGCTTTTTTTGACACGATTATGGCAAATAAATTTAAAAGTAGTTTTTAATTTTTGCATTTAAAAGAAAGGAGATCTTAGGATTCAGCGGTGTCACTAAAAGGTAATGATTAAAACAAAAGATAAGTTTACCATTAGCTTTGGCAGTGAGTTGAAATTAATGTACTATTAACTCAAAACTATTCAGAAGGGAAAAACTGTTTAAATAAACTACTTTTCACTCTAGGCCTACTAAATGTTTAATTCAGTTGTTAAAATGTGGATGATTCGCTTGCAATTTTCGTTGACGATCTTCATCCATTTTATTTCGATTCTGCCGATGCACTTTATTCAGCTGCATTATAGGCTTTTTTAATGATATTTGCTGTCGGTCGCTGAAAAAAGCTCAACGCTTCTCAATTGTAAATAACTGTTAAAAAAAAACGAAACAAACCGAAAGAACACGAAATAAAAACAGGTGCGAAATAAAAAACGAGAAGCAAAACTCGACAGAACAGAGAAAAAACTGTTCTTGATACTTAAATCTCCAGAGGTTTTAAAAGGACCAATTTTTGACAGCAATCGGTTATACAGATCGATGACGCTGGTAAAATAGTAATGTCATTCGTCACTACGAAATAAACACGAAATAAAAACAGGTACGAAAAAAACAAATAGGCGAGAAGCTGAACTCGACAGAACAGAGGAAAACCAAATTTTAAACTTTTGGTAATATTCAAATCTCCAGAGTTTTTAACGTGGTTTTATATCTAGCGACTCTCCATTTACTTTGGAAATGATCAATTTTTCAACAGAAGGAAAAAGGTGAGAAAGACATTATCATCATTAGTTGTTTTCTTCTGGTCTTGTTCGGATCACTAAAACGAGTGTCATTCTAGGCCTATTAGTTGTTTGATTCAATTGTTAAATCTTTGATGCTTCGCTGTCAATTTCGTTGACGATCTTCACCCATTTTATTTCGATTCTGCCGATTGAGTTCACCATGATACACTTTATTCAGTTGCATTGTAGGCGTTTTTAACAATATTTGCTGCCGGTCGCTGAAATCGGCTAAACGCTTCTCAATTGAAAGTAACTCCGAAAAAACAAACCAAATTAAAAGAACACGAAATAAAAACGGGTACGACAAAAAAAGCGAAAAGCAAAACTCGACAGAACAGAGAAAAACCAAATTTTAAACTGTTCGTAATACTAAAATCTCCGGAGTTTTTAAAAGGACCAATTTGACAGCAATCGGTAATGGAGTTACGTTATTCGTCACCAGACGGTGGCAAGCGTTAACGATCTCTTACTTGACTGACTCATTTGAAATAATAATAATGCCCAAAGAGATGTTTTTTTGGCACGATTATGGCAAATAAATTCAAAAGTAGTTTTTTTAATTTTGGCATTAAAAACAAAGGAGATCTTGAATGAAAGTGAACCTCGCAGTAATTTGCACTACTTAGGCAGTAGTGAAAATAAGGCCTGAAAAAAATTCAGGCCTGTACGGGATTTGAACCCATGACCTCTGCGATACCGGTGCAGCGCTCTTTTTCATTTTTTTTTTTTTTTTTTTTTTTCAGGCCTTGTTTTCACTACTGCCTAAGTAGTGCAAATTACTGCGAGGATCACTTTCATTCACGTCTTTATCCGCAGTTCAAATATATGACTTTCATATATTCTTAACCATTTAAAGGAGATCTTAGGATTCAGCAGTGTCACTAAAAGGTAATGATTAAAACAAAAGATAAGTTTTCCATTAGCTTTGGCAGTGAGTTGAAATTAATTTACAATGAACTCAAAACTATTCAGAAGAGAAAAACTGTTTAAATAAACTTCTTTTCACTCTAGGCCTACTAATTGTTTAATTCAGTTGTTAAAATGTTGATGGTTCGCTTTCGATTTTCGTTGACGATCTTCACCCATTTTATTTTGATTCTACCGATTGAGTTTACCATGATGCACTTTATTCAGTTGCATTGTAGGCATTTTTAACAATATTTGCTGCCGGTCGCTGAAATCGGCTAAACGCTTCTCAATTGTCAATAATTGCAAAAAAACAAACCAAATTAACAGAACACGAAATAACAACAGGTACGAAAAAAAAAAGCGAGAAGGAAAACTCGACAGAACAGAGAAATACCAAATTTTAAACTGTTCGTAATACTAAAATCCCCGCAGTTTTTCAGCCGGTCGCCGAAATCGGCTAAACGCTTCTCAATTGCCAGTAGCTACTAAAAACGAAACAAAAGAAAAGAACACGAAATAAAAACAGTTGCAAAAAAAAGCGAGAAGTGAGAAAACCTATTATTTGTTTAATTCACTTGTTAAATTGTTGATGATTCGAAATCAATTTTCGTTGACGAACTTCAACCATTTTATTTCGATTCTGCCGATTTAGTTTACTATGATGTCCTTTAAGTCAATCGCATTGTAGGCGTTTTAATTTTTTTTTGTCGGTCGCTGAAAATAGCTCAACGCTTCTCAATTGTAAATGATTGTATAAAAGAACGGAACAAAACAAAAGAACACGAAATAAAAACAGGTACGAAATAAAAAGCGAAAAGCAAAACTCGACAGAACAGAGAAAAACCAAATTTTTAACTATTCGTTATACTAAATTCTCCAGAGGTTCTAAAGGACCCATTTTTGACGGAAATTGGTTATACAGACCGATGACGCCGGTAAAATAGTTATGTCATTCGTCACCACGAAATAAACACAGGTGAAAAAAAAAAAAGGGCGGGAAGCAGAATTCTACAGAACAGAGAAAAACCAAATTTCAAACGCTTCGTAATATTCAAATCTCCAGAGTTTTTAAAAAGACCAATTTTGACAGAAATCGGTTATACAGTCAAATGATGCTAGTCATGTCATTCGTCACTATTGAAAAAAACCAAAACAAATGAAAACAAAACACGAAATGAAAACAAGTACGAAAAAAATAGAGCGAGCGGGAAAACTCGGCAGAAAAAAGATAAACTAAATATTGAACTATTCGTAATGCTAAATCTCTGAAGTTAGTAAAAGCACCAATTTCGACACGTCTCGTTTACAACAGTCCAGTGACGCTAGTAAAATAAATACGTTAGTCGCTACCCGATGGTTGCAAGCGCTAACGATCTCTTACCTGATTGGCTCATTTGAAATAATGATGATGCCCACAGACATGTTTTTTTTCGGCACGATTATGGAAAATTTATTCAACTGTAGTTTTAGTTTGCGCATTAAAAACAAGGGGGGATCTTAAGATTCAGCGGTGTCACTAAAACATAATCATTAAAACAAAAAATTCAGTTTTTCATTAGCTTTGGCAGTGAACTGAAATAAATTTACAATAAACTCAGAACTGTTTAGAAGGGAAAAACTGTATAAATAAACTTTTTTTAGTTAACACGCACTTAATTCTACACCAGATGGTTGCAATGAGACAATTTTGATGTCCTCTTATTAGCTCCCTTCGAAGTGAGGTCATAAACATATAAAGATAATAGTTATTGGATTGTGAAATACATCCTCATGCAAAATATTCGTCATATTCTTCCTTTTTATAGTTTTTGTTATCGTGGATCGTGGCTTTATATCTAGCAATTCTCCATTTACTGTGGAAGTAATCAAATTTTCAACAGAAGGAAAAAGGTGAGAAAGACCTTATCATCATTAGCTGTTTTCTTCTGGTATTGTTCGGATCACTCAAAAGAGTTTCATTCTAGGCCTATTAGTTGTTTGATTCAATTGCTAAATTGTTGATGTTTCGCTGTCAATTTTCGTTGACGATCTTCACCCATTCTGTTTCGATTCTGCCGATTGAGTTTACCACGATGCTCTTTATTTAGTTGCATTGTAGGCGTTTTTACAAATATTTGCTGTTGGTCGCTGAAATCGGCTAAACGCTTCTCAATTGCCAGTAACTGCTAAGAAAAACAAAACAAAACAAAACACGAAATAAAAACAGGTACGAAAAAAAAGGGAGAATTAAAACTCGACAGAACAGAGAAAAACCAAATTTTCAACTGTTTGTAATACTGCAATCTCCAGAGTTTTTATAAGGACCAATTTTGACAGAAATCGGTTTTACAGTCCGATGACGCTAGGAAAATAGTTATGTTATTCGTCACCAGATGGTTGCAAGCGTTAACGATCTCTTATTTTATTGACTCATTTGAAATAATGATAATGCCCAAAGAGATGTGTTTTTTGGCACCATTATGGCAAATACATTAAAAAGTAGTTTTTAATTTTGGCATTAAAAAGAAAGGAGATCTTAGGATTCAGCGGTATCACTAAAAGGTGATGATTAAAACAAAAGATACGTTTACCATTAGCTTTGGCAGTGAGTTGAAATTCATTTACAATGAACTCAAGACTTTCCAGAAGGGAAAACTGTTTAAATAAACTACTTTTTACTCTAGGCCTACTAAATGTTCAATTCAGTTGTTAAAATGTTGATGATTCGCTGTCAATTTTAGTCGACGATCTTCATCCATTTTATTTCGATTCTGCCGATGGCATTAACCATGATGCAATTTATTCAGCTGCATTATAGGCCTTTTTTTTTTAATGATATTTGCTGTCGGCCAGTGAGAATAGCCAAACGCTTCTCAATTGCTAATAACTGTTGACAAAAAAACAAAGAAAACAAAAGAACAGGAAGTAAATAAGGTAGGAAAAATAAGCGAGATGCAAAACTCAACAAAACAGAGAAAAACCAAATTTCAAACATTCCGCAATGCTTAATTCTCCAGAGGTTCAAAAGGACCAATTTTTGACAGCACTCGGTTATACAGACCGATGACGCTGGTAAAATAGTTATGTCACTCGTCACTACGAAATAAACACGAAATAAAAACAGATACGAAAAAAAAAGGGGGAGAAGTAAAACTCTACAGAACAGAGAAAATAAATTTTAAACTCTTCGTAATATTCAAATCTCCAGAGTTTTAAAAAGGACCAATTTTGACAGAAATCGGTTATACAGTCTGATGACGCTACTCATGTCATTCGTCACTGCTGAAAAAAAAAACCAAAACAAATGAAAACAAAACACGAAAAGAAAAAAGTACGAAAGATAAACTGAATATTGAAATGTTTGTAATGCTAAATCTCCGAAGTTAGCAAAAGCGCCAATTTCGACACATCTCGTTTACAACAGTCCAGTGACACTAATAAAATAATTTCGTTATTCGTTTCCCGATGGTTGCAAGCGTTAACGATCTCTTACTTGATTGGCTGATTTGAAATAATGATGATGTCCAAACACATGTTTTTGGCACGATTACGGCAAATTTATTCAACAGTAGTTTTAATTTGCGCATAAAAAAACAACGGAGATCTTAGGATTCAGCGGTGTCACTAAAACATAATGATTAAAACAAAAAATTCAGTTTTTCATAAGCTTTGGCAGTGAATTGAAATTAATTTGAAATCAGCTCAGAACTGTTTAGATGGGAAAAACCATTAAAATAAACTATATTTAGTCAACACTTACTTAATTCCACACCAGATGGTTGCAATGGGACAATTTTGATGTCCTCTTATTGGCTCCCTTCGAAGTGAGGTCATAAACATATAAAGATAATAGTTATTGGATTCTGAAATACATCCTTTAGCAAAATACTCGTCATATTCTTTCTTTTTATTGTTTGTGTCATCACAGATCGTGGTTTCATATCTAGCGACTCTCCTTTTACTTTGGAAATAATCAAATTTTCAACAGAAGGAAAAAGGTGAGAAAGACATTATCATCATTAGTTGTTTTCTTCTGGTAGTGTTCGGATCACTAAAACGAGTTTCACTCTAGGCCTATTAGTTGTTTGATTCAATTGTTAAATCGTTGATGATACGCTATCGATTTTCGTTGACGATCTTTACCCATTTTTATTTCGATTCTGCCGACTGAGTTTACCATGATACACTTTATTCAGTTGCATTGTAGGCGTTTTTAACAATATTTGCTGCCGGTCGCTGAAATCGGCTAAACGCTTCTCAATTGCCAATAACTGCAAAAAAACAAACTAAATTAAAAGAACACGAAATAAAAACAGGTACGACAAAAAAAAGCGCGAAGCAAAACTCGACAGAACGGAGAAAAACCAAATTTTAAACTGTTCGCAATACTAAAATCTCCGAAGTTTTTAAAAGGACCAATTTTGACAGCAATCGGTAATGGAGTTACGTTATTCGTCACCAGATGGTGGCAAGCGTTATCGATCTCTTACTTGACTGACTCATTTGAAATAATAATAATGCCCAAAGAGATGTTTTTTTGGCACGATTATGGCAAATAAACTCAAAAGCAGTTTTAAATTTTCGCGTTAAAAAGAAAGGAGATCTTAGGATTCAGCAGTGTCACTAAAAGGTAATGATTAAAACAAAAGATAAGTTTTCCATTAGCTTTGGCAGTGACTTGAAGTTAATTTACAATGAACTCAGAACTATTCAGAAGGGAAAAACTGTTTAAATAAACTACTTTTCACTCTAGACCTACTAAATGTTTAATTAAGTTGTAAAAATGTTGATGATTCGCTTTCAATTTTCGTTGACGATCTTCACTCATTTTATTTCGATTCTGTCGATGCACTTTATTCAGTTGCATTATAGGCTTTTTTAGTGATACCTGTTGTCGGTCGCTGAAAATAGCTCAACGCTTTTCAATTGTAAATAACTGTTAAAAAAAACGAAACAAACTAAAAGAACACGAAATAAAAACAGGTACGAAAAAAAAGAGCGAGAAGCAAAACTAGACAGAACAGAGAAAAACCAAATTTTAAACTGCTCGTAATACTAAATTCTCCAGAGGTTCTAAAAGGACTAATTTTTGACAACAATCGGTTATACAGATCGATGACGCTGGTAAAATAGTTATGTCATTCGTCACCACGAAATAAACTCGAAATAAAACAGGTGCGGAAAAAAAAAGGCGAGAAGCAGAACTCGAAGTAACAGAGAAAAACCAAATTTTAAACCCTTCGTAAGACTAAATTCTCTTGAGTTTTTAAAAGGACCAATTTTGACAGCAATCAGTTATACAGTCTGATGACGCTAGTCATGTAATTCGTCACTGCTGAAAAAAAAAACACGAAAACGAAAAGAAAATAAGTACGAAAAAAATAGAGCAAGAGGGAAAACTCGGCTGAAAAAAGATAAACTAAATATTGAAATGTTCGTAATGCTAAATCCCCGAGGTTAGTAAAAGCACCAATTTCAACAGCTCTCGTTTATAACAGTTCAGTGACGCTCGTAAAATAATTACTTGCCAGCGTTAACTATCTCTTACTTGACTGGCTCGTTTGACATAATGATGATGCCCAAAGACGTTTTTTGTGGACACGATTATGGCAAATTTATTCAACAGTAGTTTTAATTTGCGCATTAAAAACAAAGGAGATCTTAAGATTCAGAGTTGTCACTAAAACATAATGATTGAAACAAAAAATTCAGTTTTTCATTAGCTTGGCAGTGAACTGAAATAAATTTACAATAAACTCAGAACTGTTTAGAAGGGAAAAACTGTTTAAATAAACTATTTTTAGGTAACACGCACTTAATTCTACACCAGATGGTTGCAATGGAACAATTTTGATGTCCTCTTATTGGCTCGCTTCGAAGTGAGGTCATAAACATATAAAGGTAATAGCTATTGGATTGTGAAATACATCCTCATGCAAAATATTCGTCATATTCTTCATTTTTATAGTTTTTGTCATCGTGGATCGTGGCTTTATATCTAGCAACTCTCCATTTACTTTGGAAGTAATCATATTTTCAACAGAAGGAAAAAGGTGAGAAAGACCTTATCATCATTAGCTGTTTTCTTCTGGTATAGTTCGGATCACTCAAAAGAGTTTCATTCTAGGCCTATTAGTTGTTTGATTCAATTGCTAAATTGTTGATGTTTCGCTGTCAATTTTCGCTGACGATCTTCACCCATTCTGTTTCGATTCTGCCGATTGAGTTTACCACGATGCTCTTTATTTAGTTGCATTGTAGGCGTTTTTACAAATATTTGCTGTTGGTCGCTGAAATCGGCTAAACGCTTCTCAATTGCCAGTAACTGCTAGGAAAAACAAAACAAAACAAAAAAAAACATGAAATAAAAACAGGTAAGAAAAAAAAGGGAGAATTAAACTCGACAGAACAGAGAAAAACCAAATTTTCAACTGTTCGTAATACTGCAATCTCCAGAGTTTTTATAAGGACCAATTTTGACAGAAATCGGTTTTACAGTCCGATGACGCTAGGAAAATAGCTTTGTCATTCGTCACCAGATGGTTGCAAGAGTTAACGATCTCTTATTTTATTGACTCATTTGAAATAATAATAATTGCCCAAAGAGATGTGTTTTTTGGCACCATTATGGCAAATACATTAAAAAGTAGTTTTTAATTTTGGCATTAAAAAGAAAGGAGATCTTAGGATTCAGCGGTATCACTAAAAGGTGATGATTAAAACAAAAGATACGTTTACCATTAGCTTTGGCAGTGAGTTGAAATTCATTTACAATGAACTCAAGACTTTCCAGAAGGGAAAACTGTTTAAATAAACTACTTTTTACTCTAGGCCTACTAAATGTTCAATTCAGTTGTTAAAATGTTGATGATTCGCTGTCAATTTTAGTCGACGATCTTCATCCATTTTATTTCGATTCTGCCGATGGCATTAACCATGATGCACTTTATTCAGTTGCATTATAGGCCTTTTTTTTTAATGATATTTGCTGTCGGCCAGTGAGAATAGCCAAACGCTTCTCAATTGCTAATAACTGTTGACAAAAAAACAAAGAAAAGAAGAGAACAGGAAGAAAATAAGGTAGGAAAAAATAAGCGAGATGCAAAACTCAACAAAACAGAGAAAAACCAAATTTCAAACATTTCGCAATGCTTAATTCTCCAGAGGTTCAAAAGGACCAATTTTTGACAGCACTCGGTTATACAGACCGATGACGCTGGTAAAATAGTTATGTCACTCGTCACTACGAAATAAACACGAAATAAAAGCAGATACGAAAAAAAAAAGGGCGAGAAGCAAAACTCTACAGAACAGAGAAAACCAAATTTTAAACTCTTCGTAATATTCAAATCTCCAGAGTTTTAAAAAGGACCAATTTTGACAGAAATCGGTTATACAGTCTGATGACCCTACTCATGTCATTCGTCACTGCTGAAAAAAAAAACCAAAACAAATGAAAACGAAACACGAAAAGAAAACAAGTACGAAAAAAATAGAGCGAGAGGGAAAATTCGGCAGAAAAAAGATAAACTGAACATTGAAATGTTTGTAATGCTAAATCTCCAAAGTTAGGAAAAGGACCAATTTTGACAGCAATCGGTAATGGAGTTACGTTATTCGTCACCAGATGGTGGCAAGCGTTAACGATCTCTTACTTGACTGACTCATTTGAAATAATAATAATGCCCAAATAGATGTGTTTTTGCACGATTATGGCAAATAAATTCAAAAGTAGTTTTTTTAATTTTCGCGTTAAAAAGAAAGGAGATCTTAGGATTCAGCGGTGTCACTAAAAGGTAATGATTAAAACAAAAGATAAATTTTCCATGAGCTTTGGCAGTGAGTTGAAATTATTTTACAAGGAACTCAAAACTGTTCAGAAGGGAAAACTGTTTAAATAGACTACTTTTCACTCTAGGCCTACTAAATGTTTAATTCAGTTGTAAAAATGTTGATAATTCGCTATCAATTTTCGTTGACGATCTTTACCCATTTTTATTTCGATTCTGCCGACGGCATTTACCATGATGCACTTTATTCAGTTGCATTATAGGCCTTTTTAATGATATTTGCTGGCGGCCAAAGATAATAGCCAGATGCTTCTCAATTGTTAATAACTGCTGAGAAAAAAAATCAAAGAAAACGAAAGAACAGGAAGTAAAAACAGGTAGGAAAAAATAAGCTACATGCAAAACTCAACAGAACAGAGAAAAACCAAATTTTAAACAGTTCGTAATACTAAATTCTCCAGAGCTTCTAAAGGACCCATTTTTGACAGCACTCGGTCATACAGATCGATGAGACTGGTAAAATAGTTATGTCATTCGTCACTACGAAATAAACACGAAATAAAAACAGGTGCGAAAAAAAAAGGGCGAGAAGCAAAACTCTACAGAACAGAGAAAATCAAATTTTAAACTCTTCGTAATATTCAAATCTCCAGAGTTTTTAAAAGGACCAATTTTGACAGAAATCAATTATACAGTCTGATGATGGTAGTCATGTCATTCGTCATTTCTGAAAAAAAACCAAAACAAATGAAAACAAAACACAAAATGAAAACAAGTACGAAAAAAATAGAACGAGAGGGAAAACTCGGCAGAAAAAAGATAAACTGAATATTGAAATCTTCGTAATGCTAAATCTCCGAAGTTAGTAAAAGCGCCAATTTCGACACATCTCGTTTACAACAGTCCAGTGACGCTAGTAAAATAATTACGTTATTCGTTACCCGATGGTTGCGAGCGTTAACAATCTCTTACTTGATTGGCTCATTTGAAATAATGATGATGTCACAACACATGTTTTTGGCACGATTACGGCAAATTTATTCAACAGTAGTTTTAATTTGCGCATAAAAAACAACGAAGATCTTAGGATTCAGCGGTGTCACTAAAACATAATGATTAAAACAAAAAATTCAGTTTTTCATAAGCTTTGGTAGTGAATTGAAATTAATTTAAAATCAGCTCAGAACTGTTTAGATGGGAAAAACCATTAAAAAAACTATATTTAGTCAACACTTACTTAAATCCACACCAGATGGTTGCAATGGGACAATCTTGATGTTCTCTTATTGGCTCCCTTCGAAGTGAGGTCATAAAGATATAAAGATAATAAGACCAATTTTGACAGCAATCGATCATACAGTCCGATGACGCTAGTAAAATAGTTACGTTATTCGTCACCAGATGGTTGCAAGCGTTAACGATCTCTTACTTGATTGACTCATTTGAAAGAATAATGATGTCCAAAAAAACAGGTACGAAAAAAATAGAGCGAGAGGGAAAACTCGGCAGAAAAAGATAAACTAAATATTGAAATGTTCGTAATGCAAAATCTCCGAAGTCAGTAAAAGTGCCAATTTCGATACATCTCGTTTACAACAGTCCAGTGACGCTGGTAAAATAATTACGTTATTCGTTACCCGATGGTTCCAAGCGTTAACGATCTCTTACTTGATTGGCTGATTTGAGATAATGATGATGCCCAAACACATGTTTCTTTTGCACGATTATGGTAAATTTATTCGACAGTACTTTTAATTAGCGCATAAAAAAAACTAGAGAGATCTTAGGATTCAGCGGTGTCACTAAAACATATTAAAACAAAACATTCAGTTTTTCATAAGCTTTCGCAATGAGTTGAAATTAATTTACAACTAACTCAGAACTGTTTAGAAGGGAAAAACTGTTTAAATAAACTATATTTAGTTAACACGCACTTAATTCTACACCAGATGGGACAATTTCGATGTGCTCTTATTGGCTCCCTTCGAAGTGAGGTCATAAACATATAAAGATAATAGTTATTGGATTCTGAAATATATCCTTATGCAAAATACTCGTCATATTCTTTCTTTTTATTGTTTGTGTCATCACGGATCGTGGTTTCATATCTAGCGACTCTCCTTTTACTTTGGAAATAATCAAATTTTCAACAGAAGGAAAAAGGTGAGAAAGACATTATCATGTTTAGTTGTTTTGTTTTGGTATTGTTCGGATCACTAAAACGAGTTTCATTCTAGGCCTATTAGTTGTTTGATCCAATTGTTAAATTGCTGATGATTCGCTGTCAATTTTCGTTGACGATCTTCACCCATATTATTTTGATTCCGACGATTGAGTCAACCATGGTGCACTTTAGTCAATCGTATTGTTGGCGTTTTTAATTATATTTGCTATCGATCGCTGAAAATAGCTAAACGCTTCTAAATTGCTAATAACTTCAAAAAGAACAAACGAAATCAAAAGAAAACGAAATAAAAACAGGTACGAAAAAAAAAGCGAGAAGCAAAACTTTAAAGAACACAGAAAAACCAAGTTTTAAACTGTTCGTAATACTTAATTTTCCCGAGCTTTTAAAAAAAACCAATTTTTGACAGCAATCCGTTATACAGGCCGATGATGCTAGTAAAATAGTTATGTAGTTCGTCACCTCGAAATAAACACAAAATAAAAACAGGTACGAAAAAAAAAAACGCTGAGAAGCAAAACTCTACAGAACAGAGAAAAACAAAATTTTAAACTCTTCGTAATATTCAAATCTCCATAGTTTTTGAAAGGACCAATTTTGACAGCAATTGGTTATACAGTCTGGTGACGTTACTCATGTCATTCGTCACTCCTGAAAAAAAAAAAAAAAACAAATAAAAACAAAACACGAAATGAAAACAAGTAAGAAAAAAATAAGGCGAGAGGGAAAACTCGGAAGAAAAAAGATAAACTAAATATTGAACTGTTCGTAATGCAAAATCTCCGAAGTTAGTAAAAGCACCAATTTCGACACGTCTCGTTTACAACAGTCCAGTGACGCTAGTAAAATAATTTCGTTATTCGTTACCCGATGGTTGCAAGCGTTAACGATCTGTAACTTGATTGGCTCATTTGAAATAATGGCGATGTCCAAAGACATGTTTTTTTTTCGGCACGATTATGGCAAATTTATTCAACAGTAGTTTTAATTTGCGCATTAAAAACAAAGGAGATCTTAAGATTCAGCGGTGTCACTCAAGCAAAATGATTAAAACAGAGAATTCAGCTTTTCATTAGCTTTGGCAGTGAGTTGAAATTAATTTACAATTAACTCAAAACTGTTTAGCAGGGAAAAACTGTTTAAATAAACTATTTTTAGTTAACACGCACTTAATTCTACACCAGATGGTTGGACAATTTTGATGTGCTCTTATTGGCTCCCTTCGAAGTGAGGTCATGAACGTATAAAGATAATAGCCATTGGATTCTGAAATACTTCCTTATGCAAAATACTCGTCACAGTCTTCCTTTTTAAAGAAAACAAAAGAACACGAAATAAAAACAGGTACGAAAAAAAGCGAGAAGCAAAACTCTACAGAACAGAGAAAAACCAAATTTTAAACTGTTCGTAATACTAAATTCTCCAGAGGTTTTAAACGCCGGTAAAATAGTTATGTCATTTGTCACCACGAAATAAACACAAAATAAAAACAGGTGCGAAAAAAAAAAAGGCATAGGGTAAAATATGGACTGGACTATTTTTTGGACCAATTTTTTGGACCATTTTAAAGGGGGGGAGCACACCATTAGTACTGAGGGAGGGGTGGGATGAAGTCTATCAGTACTGAGGGAGGAGTGGGAGACAGAGTGTTATTACCCAGGGTGGGGCGAGAGAAGGACTATTACTGCGCAGGGAAGAGTGGAAGGTGGTTGTAATAGTAAACACTACTGGTTAATGGAGCTTTTACTCGATCGTACAAAGTATTTTAATTGTATTTTCGACTAAATCTTGTTTGTCTAAATTTTAGCGCTTAGCCGCGGCGTTTCTTCATTTTTTTGTCATGCGAAAAACACGTCTCGTTTACAACAGTCCAGTGACGCTAGTAAAATAATTTCGTTATTCGTTACCCGATGGTTGCAAGCGTTAACGATCTCTTACTTGATTGACTCATTTGAAATAATGATGATGCCCAAAAACATGTTTTTTTAGGTACGATTATGGCAAATTTGTTCAAAAGTAGTTTTAATTTGCGCATTAAAAACAAAGGAGATCTTAAGATTCAGCGGTGTTACTAAAACATAATGATTAAAACAAAACATTCAGTTTTCCATTAGCTTTGGCAGTGAGTTGGAATTAATTTACAATTAACTCAGAACTGTTTAGCAGGGAAAAACTGTTTAAATAAACTATTCTTAGTCAACACTTAATTCTACACCAGATGGTTGCAATGGAACAATTGTTATATCCTCTTATTGGCTCGCTTCAAAGTGAAGTCATAAACATTTAAAGAATATAGTAATTGGATTCTGAAATGCATTCTTATGCAAAATCAATCCTTTTCATTTTTTGTGTCATCACGTAACGAGGTTTTATATTTAGCGCCTCTCCACTTTTTGGGAATAACCAACTTTTTTAACAGAAGGAAAGAGTTGAGAAAGGTATTATTTTGATATTACTTGTTTTCTTCTGGTATCGTACGGATCATTAAAACATGTTTCATTCTAGGCCTATCAGTTGTTTAATTCAATTGTCAAATTGTTGGTGATACGCTGTGTATAATCAATTTTCGTTGACGATCATCACCTATTTTTTTTTATTCTGCCGATTGAATTTACCATGATGCACTTGGGACAATTACATCGTAGGGTCTTTAATTTTATCCGTTGTTGGTCGTTGAAAATAGCTAAACGCATCTCAATTGCTAATAACTGCGAAAAAACAAAACAAAACACGAAATGAAAACAGGTACGCAAAAAAAAAAAAAACAAACAAACAAACAAAAAATGCCAGAAGAAAAACTCGACAGAAAAAAGATAAACTAAATATGAATCGTTCGTAAATTTGCTAAATCTCCAGAGTTTCTAAAGCACCAGTTTTGTCAGCTATTGGTTACAACAGTCCAGTGACGCTAGTAAAACAATTGTGTTATTTGTGACCGGATGGTTGCAAGCGTTAACGATCTCTTACTTGACTGGCTCATTTGAAATAATGATGATGCCCCAAGACATGTTTTTTTTGGTACGACTGTGGCAAATAAAAGCAAAATTAGTTTTCCATTAGCTTTGGCAGTGAGTTGAAATTAATTTACAACAAACTCAGAATTGTTTAGAAAGGAAAAACTGTTTGAATAAACTATTTTAGTTAACACTCACTTAGTTCTACACCAGATGGTTGCAATGGGACAATTTTGATGTCCTCTTATTGGCTCGCTTCAAAGTGAAGTCGTCAAAATTTACAGAAAATAGTCATTGTATTCTAAAATGCATTCTTATGCAAATTCCATGTCCTCTTCTTTTTTATTGTTTGTGTTACCACGTAACGAGGTTTTATATCCAGCAAATAACCACTTCGTTTCGAAATGATCAATTTTTCAACAGAAGGAAAAGTTGAAAAAGGCATTATTACCATATTATTTGTTTTCTTCTGCAAGTAGCAAAACTCGACAGAAAAAAGATAAACGAAATATTAAACTGGTCGTGATACTAGAATCTCCAGAGTTTCCAAAAGGACCAATTTTGACAGCCATCGGTTTCAACAGTCTAATGACGCTAGTAAAATAATTATGCTACTCGTCACCAGATGGTTGCAAGCGTTAACAATCTCTTACTTGATTGGCTTATTTGAAATAATGATAATGCTTAAAGAAATATTTTTTTTGGCACGATTACGGCAAATAAATTTATCGGTAGTTTTATTTTGCGCATTAAAAATAAAGGAGATCTTAGCGGTGTCACAGAAAGGTAATGATTAAAATAAAAAATAAGTTGTCCATTGGCTTTGGCAGTGAGTTGAAATTAATTTACAATTAACTCAAAACTATTCCAAAGGAAAAATTGTTTAAATAAACTACTTTTCATTCTAGGCAATAGCTTTGGCAGTGAACTGAAATTTATTTACCATTAGTTTAAAACTGTTTCGAAGGGAAAAAACTGTTTAAATAAACTACTTTTCATTCTAAGCAATAGCTTTGGCAGTGAACTGAAATTTATTTACAATAAGTTTAAACTGTTTCGAAGGGAAAAGCTGTTTAAATAAACTACTTTTAGTTAACACTAAATTCTACACCATATGGTTGCCATGGGACGATTTTGCTGTCCTCTTATTGGCTCACTTCGAAGCGAAGTCATAAACATTCAAAGAATATAGTTATTGGTTCTGAAATACATTCTTATACAAAATATTCGTCATCTTCATCCTTTTTATCGTTTGTGTCATCACAGAACGAGGTTTTATATCTGGCGAATCTCCACTTTGTTTGGGAAGGTTTTTTAATTTTATGTGTTGTTGGTCGCTAGAAATAAATGAACGCTTCTCAATTGCTGATAACTGCTGAAAAAACAGTCCAGTGACGTTAGTAAGCTAATCATGGTATTTGTTACCAGATGGTTGCACGCACTAAAGATGTATTACTTGATTGGCTTTTTTTAAAATAATAATGATGTCACAATTGTGATGAACAGAAAGAATAATATGCTTATTTGAAGATTGCTCGTCGAGCTAGGAAAAAATTAAAGCTACATGATTATTTATATGTCTATAAATCATTACTATTTGTATCATCCTCATAAATGATATTTTTTTCATTATTACCAATATCCTCATCATTATAATTATATAAATTCTCATGATCACCATTGTCTTTTCTACCTCAACAGAACAGTAACTGAGGATTTCTTTTAAGAAGTATGTAGCGCCAGAGGTAAATGCTCATTTGAAACGCGTCGAACTTTTACATTGATGTTCAACGGTGCTTTATCAAGTTTCGTTATAAATGTCTCTGTTATTTTCTTTATGATGAGTTTTTATTTTTACACCGAATAAATTGGTTATAAAATTCCAGTGTAACTTGTCTAATTAGAATTTACTATAGATGGCTTTGACGAACAAATAACACAACCAATCAAAGCGTGACTAATTGAATTCCTATTCTTAAGTGTTCCAGTTCCGTTTGAAAAACGCTCCGATTTCATCGTTGACAATGTTTTTATTCTTGCAGATTGTGCCAGCGTTTTGAGTCACTGCCAAGGTGCAAGAAAGGTGAGGTGCTCCTTTTTCATCGCCACTTACAAGTTTATCAGAAGCGCTACAATATCACCATAGGTGGTCATAAATTAGTGACAAATTAATAACCCAGCCTACTAGAAAATGAAAGAGAGAGAGAAATTCGTACTACGCAGATCACACATTATATTGATAAAGTTTCCAAAAATTTTTCGGATGTTCGAAATGTGTTTTTTGGTTCTTTTTCCTCTAAATTTGTTGCAAGAAAATTCAATCACATAGCATTGGGTTATGGAGCAAAGTGGTTTCGAAGATATGGGAGTGGGAGAGGATAAACTTCTGATTCAGTACCCATTTCGTGTTATTAGGTGTGGTCCAAGAATATATCTTAGACACACCCAAAAAAATTTAATAGCCTCCTTGGTGCTTACATGCGGGTTCTGCCTACATAAAATCTCGACTAAAATGGGAGGGGGGGGGGGGAGAGGGTAGTTAGAAAAGAGGGATTCACACGGACTTTGAAAACAACCTTGATCTTTAAGGCAACTCATGAAATTTAACCTTGATTTCAAGTCAATCAACTTTGATTTAAAAAAACACTTCTTGCACATTTTGGAGACAACCTCGATTTCAAGGAAACTTGAATTGTTCACTGGTGAATAATAATTCACAATGTCTCACTCGTGAGGTCTTAGGAGGATGCAAATATTATAATCTCGAATGATCCTCATGTCACGCCATCGGGGTGTCGAGTTAGGGTTCCAGCGTAAAAGTCTGTTGCATTTATCGCTCTGTTTTCCTTACCAAATCGTCTGAAGACCTCTTCCCACATATTCCCTCCATTCCTTGGCTGTTAACCTTATTTGGGATTCAATCGACAATCACCTTCACTTCAGTGATGTCAGGATTGAATCCCCTCTCACTGCCTCCCTCACCAGCGGCATCGCAGTCCCTTCATTGACTTCCTTGGAACATTGATGCCCTCATTGATGATTGTGTCTAATCCCTTATCTACTAAGATTGTCTTAAGTGACATGCTCACACATGAATCTCTTTCCGATTTTTGTGGTTAGACGAGGCCTCATCAGCGAGTTCTTGACTGCGAATGACTTCATACTCAAGCTAATTTTATTCAGTTCATAGGCAAGCTGCGTCTTGTCAGATCCTATTAGAACATTGCTGGCAGGTGCAAGCCTGAGCTCGAAAGGAAGCTCATCAGAAAGAACTCTTGGGAAGAATCCATGATCCTTCAGAATCTCATGATGGAATCCTATACTTGTTCTGATAAACGATTGAGCTTATTCTCATTGTCAACTCCTGATTTCTCCTTATCTTCAGCATTGCATCTGATCTTTCAAAGATCAACAGACTGAATAACTTCTCTAAACATGCTCGCCCTCTCATTCTCAGTCAAGGAGAGGTCCTCATAGAACTTGTATAGATCATAAACATCATTGTCCTGTGCGATCATTTCTGCGAATTTAACAGTCAAGCTGCCAACAAGAGCTCTTGAAACATTGTTCACGATATAACCGTTTGCGTGACCACAAACTGCAGAGTCAAAGATAGGTTGAAAAGGTCCTGGCACAAGGGCATCTCTGTTATTATGCTTTGGAACTGGGACTCTAAGGACTTCAGCTGAAGATGCCCTATTAGTGTTAAATGTTACTCTGTGAATTGCACGGTCAGCCTTTAGGGTGTTTGACGTTTTTTTTTTTCAAAATTTGGGTTGGTTTTTTTTCGCTGACTTTCGTTTTAAAATAATAGATATTTTATTTTAAAATGGATGAGTTTGGAGATGCCGATCCTCTTTTAGAGCACAGAGACGGTGATGATGATGATGATGAGGTCCGACCCCAAGTTGTTCCCCCGACGATCTGCTGTCGTACCGGTCTCCCGTTGTGTTTCTTGGTCATTGGTATCCACACTTCACAAATTTCGATTTCATTATCCCTATTGATGTTATCAGAGAGAAGTCTTATGTCAATAGCTTCCTTGACTCTTCTGGTGTACCAGAGTGATTCTCGATCAATAAACTTTACTTCGTTCCAAGTTGTTGGCGCGCGGAGAAACGGCGGAGGTCTGGGTACAGGCTAAACGTATATCCCTCTCGTGTTCTTTCAGCCTCTATTGCATACAGGTCTTCTTATTTCACCAATGTAGATTTTGCCGCATTCACAGGAATCGTGTAAATCACGCTGCTCTATCTAACGGGATTGACACTGTCCTTTGGTCGTACTCAATGTAAGTGGCGTCTCGGAGTTAAAGACTGCGCGGATGCCTTGTTGTTGTAGGCAACGGTGAAGAGGCTCTGATACACCTTTTACGTAGGGCAAAAACGCTGTGGACTTGAACTGCGTCATAGGCCCTCGGCTTGAGGAGGAGTTTCTTGTTTTCGTAACCTTCTGTACAAAGGAGGAGAGAGAACCGTTAAAAACAAGAACTGATGACAAATGTCTCTTTTCCTTAATGTTTTTTTCGCGAGACGCTTCGTCCAGTCATGCAAACGCTTAACAACACCGCGCCTTACTTATTGAGGGTGGTGTGAATCATGCGCTGAGTACTCATTTGTGTGAGTTGGTTTTCTGTAGACACTGGTGGTCAGTCGTCTGTATGGTTCCCTCGTAACTGACAAGTTGAGAACGACGATCTTGTTGTCTTTCTTAGTTTCCGTGGTGAATCGGATGGTAGGTTGCTGACTGTTAAGATGCTGTAATAGACAGTCGACATAACTGCGATCCAGGATGGTGACGGTGTCATCAACGCAACGCTTCCGGGTCTTGGGTTTCTGTGTTGTGGATTCTATTGCTTGTTCTTCAAATACCTCCATGTAGAGGTTTGCAATAACCGCCAAAACCGGGCTGTGCGCCCATACTTCAGGTCAATATCCAGTAAAAGAGGTTATTGCTCATCGTGGTGGCAGGTGATAATAGACTGTTTAATCGTTTGTCTCACGATGAAGTCAGTAGTCACTTGAGATGTAGATGGCGACGTTTCAATCGCCATGATACAAATGCTATTGCCTGAGCAGTCGACCCAATCGTCTGATGAAGACTAGCAGTAAGCAGCTGAGACGTCGCCATCTACATCTCAAGTGACTACATCGTGCCGCCACGCACGTGCATCGATGTCGAATTCGGTCTTAGGTTACAAACGAGTCGCAAAATCACTACAAGCAAAACAGTGCACTTTCAGACTCATTAGTATCGAAACTAGAGCTTGTTTATTCGCCATGTTTTCATTAATAGTCGATCGGCCGAGAGCACGCGTTGAATTAGGTTTGAATTGTTACGTAATCGTTTTCAAATCGTTTTCAAATTTATCCGGATAAGATGTCTACACGGAGACGCTTAGCCAGCGTTTTCAAATTTATCCACTCTGGAGAGCGTTTTGAAATTTATCAGTTTTCGGTGTGTGAGAACGCCGTTTACGTGTGGACGGAACCTGTAACCGTATAAATATTTATCCGTTTTCAAATTTATCCGGATACGTGTGGACGGGGCCTAAATTTAAATACGTGTTTCCTCTGTAACTATTTGTTGAAGATTTGATTTCTCAAGGAAATAACATTATCTCTTCATTAAAAAAAATTCTACTACGTGTGGACGGGGCCTAAATTTAAATACGTGTTTCCTCTGTAACTATTTGTTGAAGATTTGATTTCTCAAGGAAATAACATTATCTCTTCATTAAAAAAAATTCAAATTACCCCTTGAATTCTATAATTTCAAGAAATTTGTTTTACATTTGTTTTTTCTGTTATCGGTAGGGATGATTGATTTGGTAACACAACGGTCGGCGAATTACTTAATTATTCCTTACCTAAAAAAAAAGAACGATTTGACGCGCTACAATCTTTTCTTTTCAATTGCCTTTTTTTTTGTTTTTGTTTTTATTTCCATGAAGATTGTCATGAATCCTCAGGCTGTTCTATTGCTCACACTGGTAGCTGTTCCATGCACGTCTGCGAGTATGTTTTCTTGTTATTTTGTATAATAAATTACTACTTTAACCGTTCGCAAGGAAACAAGTTTTCCAAGAAAACAGCCTGATGGTGATATTCTGCTTGGCTAAGGCATCAAATAGATATAAAAGCTAAGTCTCACGCGCGTTATTGGCAAATGGACAGAACGCAAACATAACAGCTCACCACGGGGGATAGCTTTATAAAAGAATGTCATAAAAAAATGCATGTAGGTCTGTACATAAAGGGAAAAACCTTTTGCAATAAAGCAAACTCAGAGTATGATGTATGAAGTAAATATATCCAGCAAAGCCCACTCCTTCATAGGTGCCCTTGAGAGAAAAGAAAGAAAACCATGGAAAACTATCTCTCAGTGAGTAGGGTAGTTGATGTGAATGTAACGAAAAGTTATCAAACGCGATCTCTGATGAAATGTTACTGCACAGTGTTAATTTAAAAAAATGTATATATATATATACATATATATATATATATATATATATATACACGTATATAAACAAAAAAAATCTAAAAGCTGCGAACTGCCCTTCCTTATCATCACAAGGTTTGCAGTACTTACAGCGCGAGCGTGAGATATAGCGCAACCTCGACAGTCAAGGTGATAGTGTAAAAATTTTATAGTTAGTGTCAACGATTGGTCACGATTCGTGTGATTCTTTTGATCATCTAGTAACTTGTAGAGCCGATCAGTTTGCTTGTGCAAATCAAGAAAAGTGCATCCATGCGTCTCAACGCTGCAACACTATCACGGACTGTAGCGATGGATCAGACGAACAATGCAGTGAGTATCGTATTTTTTTTTTTACATTTGTTGGAAGCTGAGCCTATCCCACTCCGAAAGTAATGTCAAAGTAAGTTATACTTTCACAACAACAAAAAAAAAGAAAAATTGTTTACCGAGAACCCCACATTTACAATAATATTTCCAGAACAGGGAATATAAATATAAGCTTTGACGCACATTACATGTAATGAATTTTACATCCGTCCATCTTTGGATACAGAGCTTCGATGATATGGAAACGATTGTTGTGATGACCACAATCACTTTAACAACGAATGAACTAAGCTGAAATTTGTTACTGAGCTAGCATTAAGTTACGTGATGTATTGAGCTATTTGATCGTTGATAAATTACTTTAAAAATGATCATTTTAGAACTAGATTCATCCCTCGACATTGCCTCAATCGACTATCTAAATTGACCACAAAAAAGTTAACATACAAGCGGTATCAACGCAGATAATACTAAATTTCCGTCACGAATACATTCTTCTTTGACATATGAATTGTCGTCGCCCATGGTAAACGACATTTACATTTTTCCTGAAAAAAAAATACAGAGCTTAGTGGTATTGTCATAATACTAATAGACCATTTCAATAAGTTTTCGTTTTCTTTCATGTTTCACCTGGACGAATCAGCTGGCCGTAAGTACTTTAAATTCAAACTGTGATCTTTTGGTGTGTCGTCTCAATGTGCACTGATACAATAACAGCATTAAGAAACTGTCGAATCATTAATTCGCCACTCCAAGTTGTCTTTAGTTTTTTTAACTGGTTCACATGTAGCCATCAGGGACACATGTAAAATTAAACATGATTGAAGCATGAAAAAGGGTTTTTAGAGGAACAAAGAAAAAGAATGAGGCATAACAAAAGAAAATTCAGTTGATTTCCTCTTGCTTGATAGGGAGGATAAAAACAAGAAAATTAAATTCATCAAGTTGTTCTTAGATTTCATTTTTTTATTATTATTTCCTTTGCCTTCTGTCAAGAAAGCTGATCGAAGTTCCTGGAAACTCTATTGAACGTAGTATCGTGTCCCTTCCTTTTTCCTTATCAACCCCCTTTTAATTCCCAAGTGGCCTTTTTTTAATGTTTTGCCTTTTCCTAAAAAATGTAATGATTTCAAGCCCTTAAACTTAGCTAAAAGTTCATTCATTTTTGAACAAAAATAAAAAAAAAAATAGGAAATTACAAAAAAAAAAAAAGGAAAGGCTAAGGGTAAGCAGCAACCTTCTAGTTTCTGAAGACAATTTAGGTTCAATTTTATAAGGTGACATAGCTGCAACAACAGTAATTTCAAAAACAAAACCAAATATGTCGTAGAATAGGCTATTCGTCGTGGTAAATAACACTTGAAAGGGAAATATAATTGTTTGTCTCACGATGTGGTCACTTCGGTGTGGATCGCACCGTTGTTACTGCATTCTGCCAGTTTTCTCCATGAGATGAGGTCGATTGAGTACTCGCCACCTATATGCTGTTAAGACAGCAAAACTATTTAACGGGTAATAAACTCAGTGGCCTCCACTTTTCTCCAAAAAGATATGATAATCTATTTGTCCCTGTAAGTCGTTGTTCTTCGAAGATCACATTTTCCGAGCTTTTCTTTCAGAAATTTGTTTATTCTTGAACAAACCATGTCCGCGGACTAATATCCAAGACTATTTTAACACCAAAAGGAGGCTAATGGTTATTAATAATCGGGGAGTCAAACTGAACGTTGCAATGTGCACTACCATGTCTTAACTTCCAGTTTTTGGTTGTTCATTTCCTTTGTCTTACGAGCATAGGCTCAATGTTGCATGTCTTTCAATAAGCAATCATTGGGTGAGCTTGAACAGGATAAAATAGATTATAAAAACGAAAACCGATCGAGGTCTGAGTTATTAACACAGACACAAGGTTCGATGGTTTATGATCTCATGCGAAAACCAAATAACCCATTTCAGAATCATTAAGTGCCTGTATCGAATTCTAGCGTGGGAGCGAGGCTAGGTGCTCACTTAGCGGCGCGAAAATATAAGTGTTCTTAAGCATTTCTAGAAGTTGTAACAAAAAATAAGAAAAAAAATAAGACTAACCAGAATATGGTTCGTTGCTCAGAAGCTTTGTATCGCTAAAGTAATCGTAACCTGGAAGACCTGTCTTTCTTCGATTTCCTATGGACAAACGATTTTCTGTGTTTGAAGTTAAAATTATGCCGAAGAGCTGATAGCAAGTTAGAAGAAGAGCAAAGGGAGGCAATAACTGGCGAGGAACACAACTTAAGGAATTATAACGAGTACTCTGCTGATGATTCTCACCGAAAACACTCAACGGTTGACGTGTCTTAAACGGTTATGCAACACTAGCAACATTTCAAATCAACGAAAAAACTGAAAAAAAAGAATGAACGTTGAGATAAAGGTACTGAAAAAACATCTTGGCCGAAAGGGTGCTATGTCGAATAAAAAAAAAATTAATAAAAGTGCAAAGCGCAGCACCACTGATCCTGTATAACATAATACGATCGCATCTATGCCAAACCGCTAAGTAGTCATTATGGCCGCAGAGAAGACAATTTCCATTCGAACACAAACCGATAGCTTTATACGATATCCAACAATGGCAAAACGACCAAGAGGAGTTAATAGCTCTTATCCGAGTTGAGCACGCGAAATCAGCGGTCTCCGGATGAGCTTACGCTAAAACGAGGCTATCGGGTTTAGCTCGCTCTAAAGTACAAGGAAGCAGAGAGGGAAATTAGTAGTAGCTTGGTATTTACATAATATTTTCTCGAGTTTTTAGTTTCTTTATCCATGGTGAAACATTGCATAACTTTTGGGTGTCAAAACCGAAGTTCCAAAGCGGAATGCAAGGACTTATCATGGCATTCGCTGCCGCTTTCAAACAAGAATTTGCTGGCACAATGGCTCGTGAAACTGCGTCGAGAGAACACTCCGGTAAACAAAAACTCTTATGTCTGTAGTCAGCATTTTGAAGCTAATTGCTTCATAAAACCAATGGGAGGACAAAGAATTCGCTTGAAGCCAGATTCCGTACCGACAAAGTTTATATTTACTGTTGAAAAACCAAAGAGGAAAGAGCTCGCTGATCGAGCAACGTTGAACACAAAGAAAACAAAAATAGAGAAATCGCAGCAGCATTCAGCCCCCGAACCGATAAACATTGAAAACTCCGATTTTAAATCTGTTTCAGATGGTATGGAAACTGAACATCTCGAAAGTGAAGGTTTATTTCAAATTGTAGATGAAAACTGGGAACATCAACTTCAGTTAAAGAATGACGAAATCTCATGTTTACTTGAGAAATGGCAAACTAAGGAGCGCGAACTGAACAAAAAAATACAAGAGCTGGAGAATCAACTTGAAGAAGAAAGAAGTGCCAGAAAGGAGCTGGAATTATTAATCGAGAAGAAAGCCTTCAGCATCGAAACTGTAAAGGAAAATGATAAATTACTAAGATTTTACATTGGATTTGAAAACTATGAAATCTTTGTTGGATTCATTGTCTTTAGCTTTTCTTTCAATAAAGTAAGACACGATATTCTGAATATTAAATGAAGGGAGATCGTCCTTCGCGTCAACCAGCGAAACCCATTGTGCAGATCCAGGGAAATCGCAATTGACGGTCGCCGTTTGCTCCAGTGGTTTACTTGCCGCCAAGTGTTGCCACTTCTCCGCAAAATTATTCTCCCAACCATTTTTTATATAACTGATGACCTTGCGGCAGGTAAAACAAATCGATATAGAACTTATACTTCGATATTCCCTTCAAGCAATGGCAATAATTATAAGGGACAAAAAATATTGCAATCTGTGTACCTTTGAGATAACTCAGCCTTCGTTGCTTCAGACCGTGCACTACCAACTTTAGCTGTCCCTTTGCGGAATGACAACCATTCTTTGAGTCTTTCTTCAGTAATATGCCGTGGGCAATTACTACTTATCAACTGCACTTTCTCCTGAGCGGAAAAAAAGGCCGCTTGTGGAAGATTCACTCCATAAGTTTTCCTTACTTTCTCACACAAATCTGATCGATGTTGACCCGATAGCCTCGCTTTGATGTTTACTCACGAGAATACCGCTGGATTGTTTGGGTGGCGTGCTCAACTCCGATAAGAGCTATTCGGTTGCGCCAGGAAATGAAGCAATGCAGCATAAACTGCAAGAAAAGCCCACTACAAACAAAAATTGTAGTAAAATAAGTATGATGCTGCAGATATCTGCCTTTTTTTCTGATCAATCCAAAACTGACTGCCTCCTTGATGTTGACACAAAAACAAGTTAAAATAGGTTGCAGTGTTTATATTTACAAAACAACACGCATACACTACGAAACAATTCTTGCAGTTTCTCCTGAGATTTAGTATACGGAACCTGATGAACTTGCCCTCTTTCTGCAAATTTGTTACCGTCATCAATGATGTTACGCTCTTATGTATAGCTCCAGGCGTCGAAACAACGTCGGAATGTCCCAAAGATACTCAGGATTTAATACGAGGACATCGAGCGAAATACTGATTCGAGACACCAAAGACCAATTATAATTCCAAACGTAGTTTATTAGTACTAATTATGACTTGATGTCCAAAACCGTCAAACTAAAATACAATTAAAAAACCTAGTCTAAGCGATACTAAAGGACTGAAATTAAAATAAATAAACAATTTTATGACACGAATACATATCAATTACACGAGCGCAAACACAGCTAACAATGCAACATTCGGTAACAGGAAAGGAAAACGAGGAAATCAATACAATAATACGGTCGCTTACCGATTGTCCTCTCTGTAACGCCTGAATGAGTCGCAATGAACGCAGAAACACTCGCAATAAGCTCTCTTGTTAAACTATCTACCGCAAACGACAACGCACGAGGTCTGACATATGATATCGAAGCGTCACTAATACGAAAACAAAGACTAATACGTAACAGAAATAATATTTAACTCGACAACAATTACATATGGACCACAACGGTTTTGAGCGACAAACTCAACATTTCCCTGCGACCATCAAAATCAACTGGACAAACCCAGCTTGATGTATTGCGTGACGTGATTGTGCAAACTTTTCTCTTTGTCGTACGACCTGTTTCGCAGGTTCTACGAGTTGGAACCAAAATTAGTTAATGTAACGAATTAGAATCGAAAGTTATTCAAATGGACTGAAGAATTTTACATTTTAATGAGAATTTTATCGTTTAAATGTTTACTTGATTCACGGATAGCAAAGATTGGAGTGGCTTTGGGTATTTCTGCCCTGATTTGGAAAAAATAAAACAATTAGTGGTATGTTTTAAACACCAGAACACCTGGAAGGACACTGGAAATGTAGTAAAAGTATTTTTAGCATCCAGAGCAAAAAGAAGAATGTGAGGCAGTGAAAGGAGACTGAGTTTTCAACGCCATTTGTCGTAAAAGCTGCCACCAGCTTGTTATTGAACTCACTAAAATTTACCTGGAAGGCATTAACTTTTTTTGTCGGGAAACTCGTGGATTTTAAAGCTTTGAAACGACGTCCGATGAATCCTGAAACTGGAGTTTGAGTCCATTGGTAAACTATGCCAGCTGGTCTCATGAGCAGATCAAGCTCTGACGAAATTTGACAGTTTGAAGTTTTAAGCGGATGCAAAAATCGAGACAAAAATTCGTCATGACACAATTTGTCCTTTGCTTTGTCAAGAGAATTCTGGTTTTGTCTGCTATTGCAGATAGCCCAGATAGGCACTTACGAACCAATTTTTAGTTAAATAATAACCTTCACTCTCGAGAAATTGCAAATATATTTCTCATGTGATACGAATGCAACTTAAATTCCGAAAACTTCAAAAACATCTCCAGTCAGTCTGACTTTCTTTTACTGCCTCACATTTTCCCTTGTGCTGTGGCTGTGAACAAGCGCTTTCATCGCATTTCTAATGCTTCTTAAAGTGTTCAGAACATACCAATAACTGTTATATTTTTTTCCATATCGTGGTCAAACTGACCGGAACGAAACAAAATTAACTTGTAATCGAGGATTTCGCTGGATAGCTGGTAGTACTTCAAATAACTCGATACGTCGTCCCAGGAGAGAAATCAGGGCTTAAATATCCAAAGCCACTCCAATCTTTGCTTTCTACGAATCAAGTAAACCTTTTTAAAAGTTAAAATTCTCATTAAAATGTAATTCAGTCTATTTTAATAACTTTCGATTCTAATTTGTTACACTAACGGCCATATGGCAAGGGGAAAGATTTGCACAATCACGTCACGCAATATATCAAGCTGGGTTTGTCCAGTTGATTTTGATGGTCGCAGAGAAATGTCGAGTTTCTCGCTCAAAAACGTTGTGGTCCATAAGAGCGTAACATCATTAGTGATGGAACAAATCTGCGGAAAGGAGGGTTAGTTCATCGGGTTCCGTATACTAAATCTCGGGAGAAACTGCAGGAATTATTTCGGAGTGTATGCGTGTTGTTTTGTAAATATAAACACTGCAACCTATTTTAACTTGTTTTTGTGTCCTTTCAAGCCGCGCGATATGTCTGTTATGACCAGAGTGCCAATTTTATTCTTTAATTTTGATCTTCTCCACGCTGTGCATAGTTCATGGCCTGATATTTCAACGTAAATTATCGAGAAGGCGCCTTCCGATCACCTTTGTCTACTTTGTAAGTTACGCAAGCGCGCAAGCGTTATGACCGATCACGTTTACGCAACGTTTTAGGACAACTCGGCATCTAATCTCCATTTAGTTGCTGTGAAAACCTAAAATCCTCAACGTAGAAGATAAACGAACGAAGTTTGAACTGTCAAAAGGAGATCTTGGTCAATTCCAAGAATCATGCAAATGATCTTTGACACGAGCGCAATTGAGCAAACACATGGATTTGCGCTGTTTTTAAGAAGTTGGTGGATGGAAGCTAGCGATATACCCGCGAGGTTGAGGCAATCCGTGACCTCATTGGTGTATAAACTATGCACTGATATGCTTTTTCGGCCCGATTAACGCCTGCATTTTGAGAATTCTTTCGTACAAAGTAATGAATTTTTGATATGCAAATTAAGGTCGAAGAGCAGGGTCTCCTCTGATCACGCTGGTATGAAAAATATTTCAGCTGAAGTTTCCATATTTTGTTTGTGAACTAACTGAATAAACCTTGTAACTTGTAGCAAGATAGAATTCCGTGAGCTACATTGTTGCAGTCGCTGCGCGCTAGACAAAATCTTTGAAATTGACACTTTCGATCTCTGTTCACAGGGGTGGCCTGGCCAAAAATGATTTTTGGTTTGTGGCGACGCGAAAAAAGAGAATTGGAAAACAATTAAACTATTTTTGAAACATGTGTCCTTAACCCTTTTCATGGGCAAAAAATAAAAGAAAACTTTTTTTCGACTGGAAGTCGAGAGGACCGCTCTTAGCGAGAGTGGCAATTAAATGTTCTGAGGTTCTTAGTAATCGTACTCGATTAGCGATCGAGCTCTACTTGTAGTTATCGAGCTCGATTATCAAACGTCGTTTGCTTATCGAGCAGGAATGGTGGATCACTCACGGTTTCTGGGAAACCACTCGATTTTTAATCGTCACGATTAATGAGTCACTCGATAAACGATTTTCAACGAGACTCGTTTGTTCGAGAGAATCGAAACGAGTCAAAGCGAGGCTCGTTTCACGAAACGAGGATCACTCACGGTTTCTGGGAAAGGATCACTCACGGTTTCTGGGAAACCACTGGATTTTTAATCGTCACGATTAATGAGTCACTCGATAAACGATTTTCAACGAGACTCGTTTGTTCGAGAGAATCGAAACGAGTCAAAGCGAGGCTCGTTTCACGAAACGAGACTCGTTTGACACAACGAGACTCGTTTGACGAAACGAGACTCATTTGACGAAACGAGACTCGTTTGAAGAAACGAGACTCGTTTGACGAGATTCGTTCGGCAAACGTCGGCTCTCGGCGCATGCGTAGATGTCTAATTTTTTTCCCCAAGGTTGTTGTAGGGTCGGAAGGTTAGCGCTGAGATATTCGTACAATACGTTAAGGTAAGTTCTATTTTCTATGTCTTGGTATGGTAAACGGGTAGGGAAGGCCTTAAACAATATTATTATATGGCTGGTAGCATATATTTCAGCACATAGAAAAAAGCAGTGAATATGTTTATCGAATAAAGTTCAAAGCTTCCACTTCCCTAAAGTTACTTCATTCCTCCACAACGAGGGATGGCAGAAATTATAACCATCTCAAAGATATAAATTTTGAAAAATAAAGGTCAAATGTTCCTGAAATTTCATGTGTCAATGCAAGGAATATTTTATCATACTGTGCTGTTTTAGTTTTTTTTTTCTTTAATGAAGACTGTATTTATAGGATATTCGATCTTAAAGACATGAATGATAATTTCTTTCTTAAAATGAGTTTTTCCTCGTAAACCATCTTTTTATCTCAGGGATATAATCAAAATAAATACAAATTAAAATGAGAAATCTAACTTCGCTACAAAAAAATGTTCTTACATGTTAATGTTTCAGAAAATTTTCCAGATTATTACAGAGATGAGATTGCTTCGGTTGGTCTTGGATCACCAATCTTTCTATCACGACACAGAAAAAAGGATAGTTTTAGAAAGAGAGCTTTGATTTATAAAATGATTTTGTTATAGTTTTTAAGAAACAAATAATGAGGGGAATATATTTGGTTAATGACCATGATGACCAAAACAAAAATTGTTATTATCTGTAGCATATTTATTATAGCTCAATGATCTCTTTGCCTCTGGAAAATGTTGTCAAATATACCAAACAACTAATACATGTTGGAAAACTTGATATCATTTATTCTCATCATATTTACAAAGAAAACTTTATGACAGGAATGAAAAGAAAACTTAAGGCGAAGTACAAGGCACTGCACTGTCATTTTTACCTTTTCTCCGAGCGGTTGCGTGAAATTAACAAGGCGTTTTTGATCAAAACACAACCAAGCGAAGGGTCTCAAACGATATCTCTTTTACGCAGGTGCAAATTAAAAATGTACCGCCAGAATCAAAAAGGGGAACAAATTTCCTTTGTTTTGATATGTAAAGTGTCGAATAAAAAGCAGATTTACCCCCGTCATTTTTACCTTTTCTCCGAGCGGTTGCGTGAAATTAACAAGGCGTTTTTTATCAAAACACAACCAAGCGAAGGGTCTCAAACGATATCTCTTTTACGCAGGCGCAAATTAAAAATGTACCGCCAGAATCAAAAAGAGTAACAAATTTCCTTTGTTTTGATATGTAAAGTGTCGAACAAATGGCGTTTCAAAACAGCTGTATCTTCCTCCTTTTGATTTTTTCCTGTTTTGTAAGCGTGAAAGCAGTAGGAGAGGGATGTGGAAAATCAGAGAGCGCTTCGGGAATTAATCTGCCATCGTTTACTTACGAGATAAGCAAGTAAGATTTGTGAAGTTTGTCGCAGTATGAAGTCTAAATAAATGCCTTTTCTAAGCTTGTTGGCTGTATTTTTCGTAAACTTCCCCGATTAATTTTTCGTTTCAGCTTACTAATCTATACTATTTCAAAACAATGTAAAGACGAAGACGGAGAAAACCATGAGTCGGTCCTTTCAACAATCGTAAACAAAGTGTTTGAGCAATCAGGTATACGAGGTGTAATAATCAATAGCCGCATTTCAGAAGTCTTCAGAAAGAAAATATTCAGCCTTCAGAAAGCTGTCAAGAAAGCTAGTAATCGTGGCGGAAGGCAATTAAATGCACTTCTTAGCAATTTGGAAGCGGGCCCTCGGTATCGATTTAAGGTGTATTACAACGAGGTTGATGTGCATCAGCTTAAAGATGAGAACAGCCAGTTTAGGGGAGAAAAAAGAAAATTAGAAGAATCGTTGGTACAGGAGAAGGCAAAGCGATTGCGAGTGGATGAAAAAGCCCGAGAAGCTCTCGAGAAAGCTGAGAAGAAAGGGGCCTTCTACAAGAAAAAATTTATTCAATTGGCCAAAAAAGTGATTAAAAATGGGAAAAAAGGTAGAGGCCCTGCTAAGAAGAAGTTTAATGACTATTCTAAGCACCATCAAAAGAGAATTAAAAACCAACTGAAGGACGAGTGCCAAACTACACTCTCTTTTCTTGGGCTGTACAATTTTGTTGCAACCAAAATTGAAGTCCTCAACACTGAGACTAATCAATATGAAACTTTCAATCTTGTTGGAGAGGGAGAGCTACAATTTACAGAGTCTGACCCAAAGGCCCTTGATAATGATGACATTGATAACATAAATATGTGGCTCTACCTCAAAGATAAATTCAATATTTCAAATGAGGCCTGGCATGAAATTGCCATTAAGGCTAATGGTCTCCCCAATACATATTCCATCAAGAAGCGAATTAATGAGCTAAACAGTAAATGGAACTTAAAACCAACACCAGGAGATGCTGAAGGTGTTCAGTTAGGATTTGCAGAAAGTTTGCAAGAGCACATTGTTAGGCTTCAGAAGAATGGAGAAATCAATGATGGAGAAGCTATTAAGATCAAGCTTAGCGGTGATGGTACAAATATTGGAAAGCGGCTTACAGTTGTCAACTTCACATTTACTGTTCTCAATGAAAAGGATGTGGCAATGGCTGAGAAGGGAAATTATGTACTTGCTGTTATAAAAACTACAGAGACATATCATAATCTGAGAGACAGCCTAGCAGACCTTCAAATGGAAATGTCAAACTTAAAGGAGATAAGTGCAAATAATTGCACCTATAAAATTGAATACTTTTTAGGTGGAGATTTGAAATTTTTAGCACTGGTATGTGGTTTAGGCAGGGCAAATGAGGATTATGCTTGTGTGTGGTGCAAGTGTCCCAGGGAGCAACGGTGGGACACAAGCAAAACATGGTCAATTAATGCCCCCAAATTTGGTGCTAGAACTGTTGCCGAAATAGCAAGGTTTTCCATTGAAAAGAAATTTAACTGTAAGGCACAACCATTATTTGATTTTATACCTATGGACCATGTCATCATAGATACATTACATCTTTTTCTGAGGATTTCAGATGTTTTGATTGACTTGTTCATAAGAGAGCTGAGAAGAAGTGATGCTATTGAGGAAAAAAAAACCTTCTCTGATGGATTCCCGAGAGATAAATATAAACACATGGCCTGTTACGAAGAATATATCACAAGTATGGGAATCACTTTTAATTTTAGAATCAACAAAGAGAGCAAAAAGCTGGAATATAGAGATCTTACTGGACCAGAAAAGTTGAAACTCTTTCAGAATACAAACATTCCTATGCTTCTCCCTCATTGCAGTCACAACAAAGACATACAAGTGATCTGGGCTAAATTTATGGACATAATTGGTGATTTGAAGCTAGATTTTACATCTGAAGAGGGTATTCTTGAACTGCAAAGAAATATCAAATCATGGTTTGAGCACTTTCTCAAAGTTTACCAAGCAAAAGATGTCACTCCCTACATGCATGCACTATGTTGTCATGTTCCTGAGTTCCTGTCACTTTATCAGAACATAGCATATTACACACAGCAAGGCTTGGAAAAATACAATGATAGAGCTTCTAAAGATTTCTTCAGATCCACAAATCACAAAGGGGTTGATGCCCTCAAACAACTGTTTCTGAAGAAAAACAGGATTCAGTTCCTGGAGGCAGCAGGCTATGAAAGGGTTAAGAACACCTACAAATGCAATAACTGTTCAAACAAAGGCCACAACATCAAGACATGCACATCTTCATGCAAAAATTGTCCAGCTCCAATTTGCTGTGCACATCTTGTGAAGGAAGGTGGCAAATGGATTCCCAGATGTCAGCTTCAATATTAACCAGAGTTAGTTTAGTTTTAGTAAGTTTCGTTAGTTTTATGTAATAAAATATGTCATTTGGTTTTTGAGGAAGGATTTCCTGACCTGATCTTGCCTTAGTTTGATCATAATGTTACTCAGGATCATAACATTTAATACCTCTAGTACCCTTAAATATCACCTTTAATTTCTTTGCCAAAATAGGTCATTTTACAGTTTATTCAGTAACCTGGCCCATGAATTAACTAGCCTGTATTAACACAAAAAAAGCAAAGGGGTTTGTATCAAAACGAGGTCACCAGCAACCTCACTTCCAGCCATAAGCCAGGTGACTCTGTAAAATAATGTAACTGTAAAATAATATTGGAACTTTTGATTGTGAATCTCAAGTTTTTGGCCAAGATGCTACACAGTGTTTTAACAATGGATTGTTATTTCATCTGTTGGCATGGCAGTTGTTCCTGTTACCATCACCTCTCACAAACTGAAATGTAATAAAGTTGCTGTTTTCAACTTCTGTTCTAGCATATTGTTCCCCGATGAGCTTGTATTCAATGATTGGACTTCTTTGTCCCAGCCAATACTTAATAGTTCCTGGAATTACATAGGCAAAATCTCCAGCTAGATTTAAAATTCGTTCATCCCACTTCAGCCCCAGATATGAATCAAGCACCCTATTTGACTCCAATTGGTAAACCATCTTCCCTCTTTGAAGAACGCCGGGCAAAACACTCCCAAGACCTTCCATGAAAACATCTTGGTCAACATTAAGGTCTATGTTTATATCAGGGTCCTCTCGCCGTCCAGACCAAAGCTTTTTCTTTATTTCACGAGCAAGTTGGTCATGGAACGATTCTTTTCTATCCTCTAGAGAGCTTTCCGATGGAATGAACAGCTTTTCGCTGCGAACAAACGGAAAATATCCTGATCATCCATCGGCCCCGAAGGGTCTCCATTCATCGAAGCATGTACTATAGCCAACGTAATGAATTTTCAACCTCTTGTTGATTTTGTCAACCTCCCTGATCTCAATATCATACAGTTTTGTATCTTTCTTTCGTGGATTCGCCTTTCTAACGGGGGTGTATGTTGCGTATTCATTGAAAAATCGCTTTGCTTTTTTTATTTCCCTCTTTGGCCTGTCCGCCATTTTGAAAATTCGCAACGGAGAGCATACGTATTACGTGGGGTTAGTGGTCGCGTACAACTGGAACCGAGAAAAACAAATGTTCGTCGCGCTGGGGAAAGAGTTTGATATGTTCTGCTCGTTAAATTAAATACTTGCAAACGTTCGAAAGCTGGTGATCGAATATTAAGAAGTTATTTTTACATCGCAAAGCTTTGAACAATTGTTTGAGTTTCTTCGATCACATGTATTGGAAAATCCAAGGCTTATCAGGTGGTTGACCTGAGAGAAGTTGACGTCTTACATGCGATCAATGTACGCTAATGAAATACTCAAATCCACACTGAAAATTTTTGGAGAAAGTTGGAAACAGAATTGGGTGACTTATTGCAATTTGAAGATCTCCTGGATAATAGAAAGCTTTTTGTTCTACCCCAAAATCTGTGCATCTATAATCAAGGAAATTCAGAAAGCTGGCCTGTACTTCCGTGATGCACTTCTCCCAAATATTAGTACGATATCATGGCCTCCGAAACATGTTGAGCTATGTGAAAGTGCAGTCAAACTTCCAGAAGAACTAGATGCGTTTCTATACACTCTCTTAACACACATATCCCAGCAGAATATCCCGATCGCCTCCGCGCTTTGTTGATTCTTTTGGCCAGGACATCATTTACGGAGTTACTCCAGGACTACAAAAACTACTCAAACAAATACTGTTACCGTATGCCAAACAATGTTCAACTTATCCAGATGCCACACTGACGTGAGTATGGGATCGTTCCTTTGCCTGAAACTATCAAGCCATATATCAACACAACACTCGCGTGGGACAATATCGATAGATTGGAGGAAACTCTTTCTGGCGGGGTAGCCAAAAAGCCAATGGCTAGACTGGATTTAACATTTCTGTCCTTAATGACGTTCAAGTCTCACTGGATGTCATCAGATATCTCCCGAATATCGATGTACCTGCTACTGACATGGCTACTCTTCACGAGGTTCTAGTGCAGTTCCTCAAGAAAAAGAATACGCTCAAGTTAAAGAGCATCGTCGTCGTCTTTGACTAAACACTGTATGCAAAGGCAAGTGAGAGACAATGGAAACAAAACGCGAAATTTAAAGATATGGTGATGAAAATGGAAGTATTCCACACAAAATGCACCATGTTGTCCATCACTGGCAAGCGCTTCAAAGATACTGGCTTGGAGGATCTGTGTGTAGAGTCTGGTGTGATAGCAGAAGGTTCTGTTGCAGAAGTTCTACAGGGACGCAGGTTCAATAGTTGAGTTAGACTCCACAAACTCGTGCAGGAAGCCCTAATGAGACTGGCGTGGCGAGGATTTAGGCCCTGGATAGAAGAGAATTATAAGCAGTCCAAGAGTATCGTTGATGGCTTATTTGGTGAGATTGGTGATTTGTATGATGATATCTGCAAAAGGTTGTTCCAGAAGTATATGACCAGTGCTTGTAGTGTCAATTCTGTCCATCTTTTTGACAAGTACATGGCGTTTCTTCGTTGCGAGAGCGGAGTGCACGAACTATTGACGGAATAACAATGGTTCAGAAGATACGAGGCGACCAAAAAACATTTGCAGAGGTGGCTGATAGAATGATGTCGAAAGTTTTGCATGAAGGAACAGAAAACTAGTGTATTGGCGTAGTCTTTGATGTTAAACGAGATAGCTCAGTAAAGAATGCTGAGAGAGATAGAGCAGAGAGGCTCAGAAAGCGGTCATGGATTCAGAAACATCAGGGTAGACAACAAAACATTCCAGTGGCGGAAATTCCTTTCCAATTCTAAGAATAAGTTGCTCCTAATTCCTCTCAGAATAATGCGAAAATGAGATACATAAAGACTCGCTGGAAAGAAAATCTTTGTAACAGCCGAGGATCGATGCTGTGAAGTCTCTTCGATCGGAACAACAACAAGGAAGCTAAGGTCTACGCAAGAGGAAGCACATACCAGAGTGTTACTCCGTATAGCTATTTTTTGAATCAAGCCTCGTTTCGACAAACGAGTCTCGTTTCCACAAACGAGTCTCGTTTCGACTAACGAGTCTCGTCTCGACGAACGAGTCTCGTTTCGACGAACGAGTCTCGTTTCGACAAACGAGTCTCTATTCTCGAACAAACGAGTCTCGTTGAAAATCGTTTATTGAGTGACTTATAAATCGTGACGATTTAAAATCGAGTGGTTTCCCAGAAACCGTGAGTGATCCGGAATGGTAATAGAGTACGACAAATCGATATCGAGCTCGGTTGCCCAGAAACAAATATTGATCCCATTTTTCGAATAATCTGCAAAAAGAGGATAATTCTCTCTAAGTTTGCAGAAAATTTGAGAACACCAGTAAACGGACGAAGGTCTAGGAAACTAGGCAGTGTGTAATATCCTGAGTGGAATATCCGTTGCAGAGATTGCATTTATTATGCCAAATAAGCACGCTATCGTATATTGATTGAGTTAGCTCTCGACCAATCAGACTTTTCATAGTAATTCTAATGTATAATTATTGACGTTACTCGCATATCTATACAGGAAAGTGTGAGAACTATGAGTTCACCTGTGGAAATGGAAAGTGTCTCAGCAAATATCATCGTTGTAATTTGAGAAATGACTGTGGTGATAATTCAGATGAACAACAGTGCCGTAAGTGTGTTTTTACGAACATTTCTGTCTTATATTGCAATCACCTTTCCACTGGGCTGATGGCTAACAGTACTTTTATTCAAGTCAGCCTGTACTTACCATGTCAAGATACAAACAGATAGTCCCTTTCAATCTCTCCCTTTTTTTTCCCATATCAACGAAATTATAACAGCAACTTTAATATGGACCAAATAGGAAAAATGATTTTTGTTCTTATTGTTGTTACTACTGACTACATAGTATGCCTTGCTCCGCTTTCCATTTGAGTTGTTCTTTGTTTTGTTTTGTTTTGTTTTCCCTTTTTTTTTTTTTTTTTTTTTAATTTTGTATGTGTTTATTTTTAACTGCAATTGCAATGACCAAGTCCTGGTCACTCAATGTTGTATTAATTTGTGAATGTTTTCTTCTTTTCTCAATTTTCAACACATTTACACGGAAACATTAGCTCAGCGTAAGTATCTTTTGGATATTTCATTGACTTCCTCTCCTTAGCTACCGGTCATTTTACTTGCCATGTAGGGGAAGGAGAAGGGAGAGGGGGGAAGGGTGTGGATAATTTTGTTTGTGTCATTTCAAATTCAGTTTTAATTTACAATTTTCATTTTACCTTTCCCATAGTGGTTTGTCCAAATACCAAAAATCTTTGCAGGTGTTGAGGGTCCCCAGTGGGTTTCCCGGGATCCGGGATTGGGCTTATCTGCAGGAGCGAGATGCGGGATTGTCACTATGAACGGCACATGAGAATCGGCAATTTTGAGGGGCGGGATTCGGGAAACAATAACTTAAAGGCACCGAGAACCGGGCCATCCGTTGACGAGAATTTATAAAGAGATTGTTCTACGTCAAAGTCCTAAAAAGCCTGGCTTCCCACGCAGCCGTTTTTATGAGATCGTGTTTCACTTCTCTCCACAAACGCGTTTATAACCTGGTGAGTCCTACGACAATAGAAGTGGAGAGTGCTCACTCAGTTGTGCATTTATCACAAAGATCCACTTCGATCGGTGTTAATTTACGCAAGAAACTTTGAAAATGCAGCCAAAGAAGCCTTAAAGAGGACAACCCATTGGGTGGTGTATTATTTTTACAAATTCAAAGTCTTTGTATCCTGCCATGATCCTGTCGGCCACACCGGTATTCAAATGATATCACCTGTACCAATAGCACCATAGAATATGTAGAACAAGAAGGACTGGGCGCAAACATTTTGGTGTTGCGGTGCGTCAGATGGCAAAAGCTGGAACTCTCCCGTCGTACCTCAATTAGAGAGAAATTCGGTCAGGTCAACCGCTCAGCTTCGAACTGTCTGACCTCGAGGAGTAGCAAAAAAAAAAAAAAAGACAGACGAAGAGGAAAATGAGATATTAGAGTACGATTCCCAAGCAGTGATGAAGAATCGAATAAGCCATTTCTGGACGACGAGACCAGATGTGATGATGGTCACTCTATCTTTGAACGAGAGACTCATTATCTCCGCGGAAGATTTTTCCTGCTTTGGAGGAAGTATTTGCTTCAACAGCAAAATTGTGTTCAGTTGACTTTTCGTAGTTTCCCTTGTTATGGAAGCAATGGGATTGCCGTCACCTTTTTTTTTTTTATGCACATGTTGACATTTTTATTCGTTTCCTCGATACTGACCTGTCTTTACTTATATGTTTATCCGAGATCGAAGTTAGAACGGAAGGAAATCGTCTCCGTGACTGGCATAAGTTATTCGTGAAAAACTTTGAAAACTTCTAAAATTAATGGTATCTTTTGGTTGAAAAGAGTTAAACTTACCCCTCGCGGTGAGCAAAGACATCAACAGATCAGTGCTAGTAGAGAAGATCATCACCCATCGTAGAAGGCCCTTTCAAGTTGAGCGAATGGACGAAGAACAAAAATTTATCATCGGGATCAGGATTGGCAGGTATAAACCGTCGGGATTACGGGACTTAAGTCGGGATCGCGCGACTAAAGAATCCTATTGGGGACCCTTGGAGTTTGTTCATGATATGTAAATCAGAATTCGAAGTATTAAAGTTTGACATTAAACATAAGTTTCATTTTAAAACAGAACTTATTCAAGTGAGATTTTAGCTTTAATTACGCGTTTCGCATCAATGCAATAAATACTTTGACCCTTTTAGAGAACTGTAATGTGCATAGCCAGGTTCCCAAAAGAACGAAGGAAAGAAGGGAAGAAGGCGGAGAGGGAGGGGGGAGGGGGAAGTGGAGATGGGATAAATGAAAAACTCAAATTTCAACAGTCCCTTCTTTCATCTCCGTTATTGACGACTGACCCTTCCTATGTTCTCCATGAAAAAACCATGTGAAACCCCCCCAGAATTCTCCACCCAACCCTCTTTCCCCCCAGATGAGTGATGGTGATTGGTCCCTGATGTGTGGTTACCGGTAAACTCACCCCAAAAAACCCCTATGTGTTCACTTAGTTAATCATTTATTCATTGTTTGTCCTTCATACTTTCCTGTAACTTTTTCGGGACAAAGGTAATGGAACTTTTGTCCAAGCGTAGGAGCTACCTGCTTGGAGAATGTAGGCGCATGGGATTCACATTTGTTTTACAATCTCTTTTTATCTGTCTTTATAAGCAGAGTGTTGAGTACGAAATATATATTAGAAATAACTTATTTCATTCTATTTTGATTTGTTTTTTTTTAATGCTTCCCCTATATCTTACATTTAACGTTGAAATTAAGTTTCAAAAAAAAAGAGGGAAGTTTAACATGTTTATATTTGCCTGTTTCGTATATAGTGACCTTGTTTTTAACTACCTGGGCCGAAGATCAGGACAATAATATCTTCCCAGGTTGACAGCAAGAAGAGAAGTTTTGGCAACAAAACTTACATAAATTCTCCCTTCTCTAAAGCAGAAGCCAAAACGTTTGAAACAACATGCTCCTCTGTTGCTAAGGCGTTGATATCGACTGTGTACTAACCGGTGATTTTCCTTTTCTTTCCTTTTTCTACGTTTTTAACGAACTGCTCCTCGGAAACTACAGGAAGTAAGTGGTCCTACAATTTCATAATTTAGATGTTATCTCTTGCATGTCATGATTATAACAAAAAAGCTGTTAACCACATTCTAGCCGCAACCTTTCTTTGCCAACTAAACACTACTAGCGGCATAAGACAAGATCGGGAAGAGGAATCTGCCTTTCGGTCTGGAAAAAACCCATGGTATGAGATAATATGCCCAGGCCAATACCTTTATTGATGGAGAATTATATTTCAGGCACTACTCAGGAATCTTTCAATTTTGCATTTAACCTGTTTTGAACAATGGAACAATAGATCTTTTCATTTTTCGCTGCTAGGAAAATCTCTAACACCACGATCATGGGGAAAAAAACTGTGGTTATAATCCATCAATTGTTTTTTGTACCCGTATTAACATTTGCATCCGTTTTACATGGGAGACACTCTTTCCTTGCCAATTAGAACTGAGTCATTTTGTTACGCGAGTAATCTTTTAGAGGAAGGGTAGCTCGGAGACCAAACTGAACTCAGGGTTGTCGTAACAGCAACAAGAAGATTTATTCCAGAGAATGAACGTAGTGTCCACGAAGTTAAACTCTTACTTACTCCGCCACCGCCAAACTGCACTTAATCTTGATAAATTCACACGACCTCCGCCAACTTCAGTAAATACCGCTTCGTCACACTTGAATGAACACGCTAGAGTCAAACTCTCTTCGCTTGTGAAAACTGGTTCAAACTTCGCTTGGACTCGCCTCCTTATATACTTACACAAGAAATATCTAGAACTTTCTAAATAGCCTAATTATAGAAAGATTACAAAATAAACTGCTTTACGAAACGCTTGCGCAATACACTAAAATAAACAAACTATGACCTCTCGCGAAGCATGACAGGACGGATAATGCATGCACTGTAAGTACCTCCCGTTGTTCCATACAAAGCCTTAGAAAAGTTTTCTAAGGCTTTGTATGGGACAACGGGAGGTACTTACAGTCCACGCGTTTTTCCGTCCTGTCATGTTCTAGAAGGTCACGCTGTCACGCACTACAATTTTTCGTAACACAGTTTTGTTTCCTTTTACATCATTAATTAATAAAATAGTCTTAGAGCATCGAATTGATGTGTTTGATCAGCTTTACATGATCGATTAATTCATTTTTTTGCTCACTTATTATCAATATTTTCATTCTTTTTTTTTAATTTACTCTCCCTGAATTAATTAATTGTCATTATTTTCTTTCTCTATTCATGCACTGCCTTTGTCAAATTAAACAGGCTGTAAGTGATGAACTCAATTTAATGAGGCAACTGAATTAAATAACTTACTAAATAGCAAAATAATACAACAGAAACGTGTATAGTAAGCAAAACACAGTGACTGATATAATATATGTGACCCTCCATGGGATTCGGGGAATAAGATGAACGCACGCACACGGTACGCTCGCACGCCAAAAGAAAAGAACTAGCTTTTAACACTTTAGCAGCGTGTTAGTTACTCGCCTCATTAACTTCAGAGCCATTGTCTGCTTCGCACGGTAGAAACAAAGGAACGTGTTAGGATCTTGCTCGCAACTTTGCACGATACAACACAGGGACCGTGCTAATTTTATAACACGCCTCTCAAAGTTAAAGTTGCTTTTTTTGTACCTGGAGCCAGAAATCTGTTGCTAAAGGATTCACAAAGATTCGGTACTGAGCTTATTAACCCTTTAACTCTTATTAACCCTGTAACTCCCTGAAACATGAAACTTCTCCCTATAATACCTATACATTATTCAGCAAACAGGTAATGAGAATATTCGAGCTTATCAGGTAGAAGCGGCTATCTTGATCTAGCACCACGTTCTCATAACTAATTTACAAGGAAATGTGTAACAGCTGGAGGGGAGAATTAACAACCGGATCTTGGGAGTTACAGGGTTAACTGTGGGAAGCGATAAGGATTTATATTTTGCAAGGTAAGAATTAAGTTTTAAAAAAGTAATTCGTGCGTTCAAACTGAGCTCCTCTAGACCTTGTGAAACACGTCGTGCTCATTGAATTCCCTGTGAAAATCTTGAGGGAAAGAGCCGTGATTTGCCGGGAATGTTTCTTTTTTATTACAACTTTCGGATAGGACAGAAGATCTTCTGCATTTCCGCTTATATTCTGTAAGTAATATACTTTACAAACACCATTCTCACGATTAAGAAGCTGACAAACACAATTAACTAAGTGAGCTGGGTTGTCCAAGATAAGTTAGCGTGTTAAGGAACAAAGGAACTTAGCGTGTTAAGAAAAACAAAAAATCTAGCGTGCTATATTAACAAAGCTCTACCGTGTTAGCAATGTCTACGAACACGCTTTCCAAAATCAATTGTTTTTGTGCGCATATCTGCACGGTAAGCGTGTCATGCCACTAGCGTGCGAGCGTGTTATAGCGTGCCGTGTGCGTGCTATCACCTTATTCCCTGAAACTCCGTGGAGGGTCACATATGGTATGAGAGTTTGACTTTCTAATATCAGTCGTTCTATCATATCTATATACAATAGCATCATTGAAGAACGAGGGCCAGTTTTCAGTCTGTAGTGATGATCAGTAGGAAGCTTCTTAATACTACTTTGATTTACTGAATTTTCCTTGAACCGATCAAGTGTTTTAACGCCTGAACTCAGTCTACTTATCCCAATCTTTTTCTCTGCTGTCTATGTCAACCATGCTGGATGAAATAATCACATCAGGTGGTAAGTGAAAACGTAAAAATAATTGTTTGCAGAATCATAATGATACATCGAGTCCTCCTGAGTATTTACAATGTTTTCTACGTTGTTCTCTCTCTCTAAGCTAGGATTCTGACAGAAAATTTTTGGACGGGAAACTCATGTTGTTTTCGTCCTTTTACTTTTTGTTGATAACGATGACTGTTAACAGGAAGTACTCGTCGATTAAAGAATTGGATGCATATGCAAATTTACTTATGTAGGAAGGTGATAAACTCTAAGTTATTAATTCAATTTCGTAACTTGGGATAGAATATAATAGATTGTCTGATCTTGAAAATGCGTTAGCGAGGTGACCATCAGTTCGGTATCATTAAGTAGTTTTGAAAGAAGGATTTAAATTTGCAGCCAAATGAAAATCAACTTTAGATATAGCCTCGCTTGAATGCGCCCCTCCAAAGGCATTGGTATCGCGAAACTAACATATTGAAACAAATGTCAACGAGATTTTCTGATGAAACGATTTGTTATTAAACTCTAGAATTCGTAGATGTTTGAATTACAAGTGAGGGTTAATGTTGGGTTAGGGAAGGGGTAGGTGGGCAGTTGCCCAGATACTGATATTGACCCAATCATTTCTTAGGCACGAACTCTTTCAACAGAAAACAAGAGTGGCAACCGAGCGCCATGTTCATTTAGACACTGAATAGAAATGATCGTGTGTTAAAGTTTATGATGAGATTATCTTTCAGCAATTTCTCCCTCAATACTCGCTGCCAAGTACCTTTTACGATTATGACGGTTATTATTATGATCATCATTCCTGGATAACTATGAAATTTACTTACTTTAACACATGCTGAAGTAACATGACATCAGTTAAGATGACTTAACACGCCAACCCTACATGATTATCGCTGGTCACCATTATTTTATTTCTTTGATCTGTCCATCAAAGTTCTCGTCTTAGAACCAGTTTCATGGCTGGCAGTGAAAAACATAGGTAGCTTACATCGTGCGGTAGATTTTTCTGTTTTGTGTATTGCGATAACCGGTGAAATTTGACGTAATCGTTGCTCTTAAGTCCACGAACAGTCACAAATATGTTATTCATCGATAATACGTAAATTTCTGACATATAAAAGTATCATCATCGATTGCTATAAGTCAATTGGTTTTCGTAATAACCATTCGCGAACTTAACAGAACTGGAAAACTGATTTATTCGCTGTAGAAACCCCGTATACAATTCATAGTGGAGTAAAACAGTCACGTTAAAGTCGCGCACCGAAAAAAAGCTAAAGTTAGCAATTGCTATCAATTGATTGAATGAAATTGGTTTCCGTAATATCCAGTCGGGAATGATTTATTCGCTGTCGGTGACCATTGACAAACTTCAATGAACGCCTCAGAACCACTGTTGCGGAATATTTGTAAGGAGCAGAAAAGAATGGAGGGTCGAGGTTGATTTGGTGGCAATTTTCTCGGAAATTTTCACTGCTTTGTTGCAACTTTAAACAAGTTCATTGAAACAACATAATGTCCGTATGTAGAAGATAAATCTACATATCTAAATATCGCGTGACATGGCTCGTTTATTTACTTATTTAGTATTATCATTGATTTTATTATCATTTTTTTTTCTATCATAATCATTAGAATTATTAATTGTTATCATAATTATTATTGTCTTTTTTCGTGATCGAAAATAGTATCGTACGTTGATGCAAAAAATAATTTCGGTATGTCAAGAAATTAAAGTTTGTTAGGTAACAATATGTTTTAGTAAACCAGTTATATGTACATGTCAGGCATCAATGTTTGAAGTTTAAGGTGGACTAGTTTTGTAAATAATCCTCTTTATGTAAGTTATGTCATTAAGTATGTTAGTAACTTTTTAATGTGTTTTTGATTGCTGTTCATTGATCTCTAGCCCAATAATCTAAAATAAAGGGGAATGTTTCAATGTCTGAAACAATTTCTTAGGTCATGAACTTAACCAAGTTTCATTAATTTGTATTTGACATAAATTTTCTATTTATTGTTTAACTGACACTTTATGTTACTTTTCTTTTCCCCTTGGCTGCTCCATACAGCATGTGAGTACTGTTTTAATAATGTAATCGAGTTGGAAAAATATTAAATAATTACAATTTTCAAATCAATTTAGTTCATTTCCTCATCATTATCTATCCTTTTATTGTCTTTCCAATTGTTCCTCATTACCTTCCTGACCCGGTTACAATCAGGCTGTAAGTAACCATTATTTTTTATTATCCATCTTGGGTATTTTAGCTTAGATTGTTTATAAAAGTTGACTTGGACAATGTTATTACCAGTTATTTTTTTAATATAAGTATTTGATTCGATTTAATCTCAGATCCTGATCACACACAATTAAGACAGGTTAATGTGCAGAAGATCATCCGTTGGAAAGTGAAATTGATTTGACCAATTAAAGAACGGTTTTTTTTTTCCCATAATGCGTGCGTAGCACCATTCGGTTGTGACTTTTACAGATTTCTTGGAGACTAAGTCAATATTTAGCATTATTTTTTTTAGAGGGCACGGTAACGAATCCTGCAATCTAATTGGTTCTTTACCCGGTCAGTATTTTCCTACCTCTGCCCACAGGCCACGGAAACGCTTTCGTGAGTCGCCGAGTACATCCCAACTTTTGTTGCCATTTTTCATAAATATATTTCGTTTTTGCGGCTGGGCAGTATTTTTAAGCAAACGCGTCGGTCACTACCTCAAGCCGATAAATACTCATGAATCCTCTCTTTTCTCTCTCTCAAATCAATTTGGTTTACAGAAAAATATTGGTTTCAGAATGAATTTTTATAAGTAATAGTGTCAGTACGGTGGTTGACAAGGGCCTAAAAACCGTCTGCAATTGATTTTAATCGTTCACAAAAAGTACCCAGAAAGTGGAAACGTGAGGTATTTGGTTACAGTCAGACTAAACGATGGAACTTTCATTCATTTAATATCTGAATTTTTTCAAATAATTTGTGCGTAGTGAAAGAGCGAGTGAGTCTTTCCAAGTCTGTTTAATTTGGACATATGTACCGTAAATTACACAACAGAAACTGCAGGAATTCAATGAGAGAAGGCCGCATTAAATCCCCTTGTGTCTCGTTGGAGTGTATCATTCAAATTTAGTTTTTGTGGAAGAAAAACCAATTTACACACGCCATTGCAGCAAACAAACGAGCAGACTCACACAACTTCAAAATAAAAAATATTTACTTACAATTACTTTCCTCGCCGTTTTCCTAATGAACAGAGGTAAATCTTCTTACATGAATTAATCGTCGATGAGAGTGAATAATACTTCCTGTTCGATCATCGACTGTTTTTGAAGGAAATATTGTCGTGACAGTCCTTGCCAAACTGGTTTCGTTGTTTTTTTAAAGTGTACATGCGCTCTTTTTTTCTCTTACTCACTCTCTAATTGACAGGCGTCAGATTGTTACAGATACTTGTAAAAATAATGTTTCAAAGTTTGTTTGGAAGCGTTTTAAATCACCTTTATCGTGACGCAAATGAAAATGTTTCGGTGAAGCAATTTGCATGACCTCTATTTTAACTACCATTTACTCGCTTAAAAAAATTGTTCAGTTTATCTTGCCGTATTGACAGCCCTAAATCATCCGAGTTCTTTCGGAAAGAATTTCGTTAAGTTTAAAAAATATATATATACATACATATGTTATTTATCGGCCAAGGGTCGGTCCGTATGGTGAAAAACTGTGACCTACGTTCTCGGGCAGCATTTTCAACACCTCAGAAGTCATTTTCAACACCTCGGTCACAGTTTTTCACCATACGGACCGACCCTTAGCCGACAAATAACATATATTTATTCAGGTTACAATCAAACTCATCAGGGCGTTATAACCTATTCATTGTAGAGCGTTTGTTTGGTTGTTACTGTTTAATCTAAACCCATTTGAATTTACCAAGGCCTCTGAATCGTATTTTCTTCCATTTCAATTCGTATATATCTGGTATAACACCATTACTCCGTTCCTTTCTTCTGATCACATAGGGTCAGGCTGAAGAATATTGCGCATGATGCTTGATATTTTTTTGTTAATCCATGAAAGACCCCCTATTAATTTAGTTCTCAAAGCTCCAGTGCTAACGAAATAAGCCACAACATATTTTAAGAAATTAACTAATAAACAACGCGGGATGTTGGGAGAACACGCCGGCCAGATGAGCGAAGACTGCAATTAATTTATAGCTGAGTTAAAGTAACGGCATTGAAATTGTGCAGAAATTGTAAAGAAAACTAACGAGACACAGCGATATGCAAGCTAAGGACACAAACAATAACGTCCAGTGATGAATATTTCAATTTGGCCATCGACAACGCGATCTTTGCTGCAAGAATTTTCCTACAAATGCGATTGCGATCCACGATTGCGATTGCGATCCACGGAATCAATCAAAAATAATATTTGTGAGATAAAGTGGTTGAGAGTTATCTAATTTAATAAAAAGGAAACGAACAAACCCTAACTGGCCTCCTTTCCAGGAGTAACATGATTGAAAGTTTCCAATCTACCATTCTTGAGTGATGGTGCGCTTATAAGTGTTGTTTTCTTCCTTTTTTTAACACACCTGCTGGTAACAAACAAACTCGTTAGGGAGTAAGTACTTACATACTTTGCTACGTATCTATTTGCAAAATTTGTTTTAATAAAACGACATACATATAGGTCATTATTGTTGAAGTTGTGAGAAAATAGATCACGATTGAGTTTTTTTCACGTAATCAGTCCAAAGTAATATTTGTGAGATAAAGTGGTTGAGAGTAATCTAATTTAATCAAAAGGGAACGAACAAACCCTAACTGGCCTCCTTTCCAAGAGTAACATGATTAAAAATTTCCTGTCTACCATTCTTGAGTGATGGTGCGCCTATAAGTGTTGTTTTCTTTCTTTTTTAACACACCTGCTGGTAACAAACAAACTCGTTAGTGGGTAAGTACTTACCATTCAACCTACCATTCTTGAGTGATGGTGTTGTTTTCTTTCAACGTTCCTGGCCTCCTTTCCAATATAAACATGATTACTTTTTTTTTTTTTATTATTATCATTATTATTATTTATTATCATCATTATTTCTTTCATCTTTTTTTTAAAGGGTAGTCGACATCTAGTGATGAGACATGAGTTATAGGGATATTTGTACTTACCGAGCGTAACATTAGTTATGGTGTCCCTGTTAATATCCTTATGTGAGAGTGGTCTTAAGACATGTTTCTTGCTTTCTTCCTTTTATCATTTAACATGGTGGCAAACAAACTCATAAATGAAATGAAGTAGGGTTTTGTTGTTGTTGTTTTTTAAATTTTATTTTGTATTGTTTTCATTCTTTTATCACACATGATGGTAACAAATTAACTCATCAGGTGGTATTTTGCTACGTATTTATTTCCATAATTTTTCAGAATAAAAGCAAATCAAAATATGATCTTGTACATTTAGAAGACAGATAACGATTAATTCATTTATTTATTAGTTTGTTTGTTTACTCCAGTTTATGATAAACTGAAGAGAATTGTTTGACCGCTGTATTTTACCATAGTATCAAAATAATATGGATTCTTTTGGGTGTTACTAAACTATGGATCAGCAGACCGTGGAACCTCCGAAACCTCCAGAACCTGCGGAACCTCCGAAACCCATATGTTTTCTTAAAAGAAAAGTAATCAGCTAAAAGAAAACTAAAAAGACCTGAACGCTGTCGGAAAGTTCGTTTTCGGGTATAAAAAAGAAAACTTTAAAAGATAAATATTTTTTAATTGTGCTGGACCTTCAACTTAAATTGTGACGACATTTTCAGTAGTAGTACAAGGGTATGTAATGTCATAAGGAGTGATCAGCAGTCACCTACCTGAGCTCTAACGGTTTGGTACCGCGATATCCGAATATCGCATCATCCGATGGCTCTCAGCAAACCTTTAGGCTGGAATTCATTGTCCATTGCGCATGAAGAATTTTTCCTTACTCAAAAATAGTCCAGAACTTTTTAAGGTTGAGAGCGCGACTGTTTATTGCCATGCAAATCCTTATATCTCACTCATTGCGCAACGTGAACATATTTGTATATTCACAAATGCTCACTGTATGAGCTTGGGTTTCCTGTGTTGGACGTCAAGGTAGATAAAAAAAATCATACTTCTCTTTTAACGTTACCTTCTTTACACCCGAAATCGAAATCTCGAACAGTATTCAGGTACTTTTAGTTTCATTACTATTTTTATATACAAAAAAGTAATGGTTCCATAGGTTCCGTTGGTTCCACAAGTTCCAAAGGTTTTACCAGTTCTACTGGTTCTGGAGTGTAGCAAATCTCTTTCGTTTCCAAATTTCAAGCTACAATTTTTCCCTTCCTCTCCTTCCTTTGTATTTTTTTGTATTCACGCGCAGCGCGCAGTATTTAAAAAATTTGCCAATCATGTCAAAGAACTCTAACCTTGACATCGGAAAACTGATATTTTTCGCGTACTTTTTATTTTATTTTATTCAATTAAATCAGATTTGAGCTTAGCATCCTAACCGAGAATAAGGATCAATTAATCCCTCGCTCTTATCCTTATTAGGAGAACATTGAAAAACAAACAAACAAACAAACAAACAAAAACCAAAGACAGACCAGATTAGAAAAAAAAAAACTGTAACTTAGCTTTCCTGGCCTTTCTTTCTTTATTGTCTGGTCTTTCTTTCTTGTCCGAAAATGAAGATTAACGATATCCACGCTAAGATCCTTTAGGGAATGTGCACTAATTAATCTTGTTTACTTCCTTTTATCACCCCCGATGGTAACAAACAAACCTATCAGATTGTAAGTACCCATTTGTTTTAATAACTTAATTTCGATATTGCCGTTTGAGCGGCCTCCGGGTTGTATTTACATAAAGTTGAATTTGGATATTTCCAGTTCTTTATGTAATTAAAATTGATATATATCCAAATTAAATCATACACAAAAACTACAACCAACGGCCTATTCTTTTTAAAATTATATTAAGATAACTCAATATCTTCATACTGTAGAACTTATCTTCAAAAGATTATCCATTAAAAAACTAACAAAAAGGCGGAACAGAAATTGAATAGATTACGTTGGACGCTAATCACATCATTCTTGGGCAGTTGAATACTGTCGCAATAGCGTGGAATTTCTCGAAAGAAATTTTCTACCTATATTTTAAACGATTTTTAGTTACATGCGCACACAGCCGTCATTCCAAGTTGTTATAGCGCTGGCAGTGCCCGTGGGCAATCTGAAGCCCTTAGTTCTGATTGGTTACCCGAGCGGGCAAGATAGGCCCATCTTGCTCCCTTGGGATTGCCCGACTAATAAAGCTCGTAAATTTTAGACAATGTTGGTGATGGAGTCGCAAAATATGGCAGAACGTAACCAAAACAAAAGAAGAGCTGAGCCGTAAGCTGAGCCCATCCAGAAAAATTTATCTTAACTTTGGGTTGTATTTTTTAAATGTAAAATTGAATTTCATTGACTATCAGTTCAGTTTATAACTTGACACATTACATTCGTTCAAGCTAAAGAATCTTATATAACATACCAAGGTATTCTCTGTAAGAGAGTTCTTTAAGCATAGCTTTAACTATATCACAATAATGTTCCACTGATAAGTCGTTGAGCTATGTCATAATTAATAGATGCTCTCTATCACCCAAATTTGTATCATTACTGAATAAGTTGCAAAAGTTATTCGAATCAATTACGGTTCTGGCAGCCTTACTGGAGCAACACAGAGAGTTGGTAAAATGCGGGGACTTAAGCAACTCTAAGAAGAGACTGTGCAGTTCTATATTAAACGCTAGGATCGAAAAAGATGATGATCAAAACGTCCATATGTTGGAAATTGGATAAAAGGGCAATGTGCTTCAACAGTCGATTTTCTTTTTCAACACTTATAACAAATCTTTGTTTTTCTTTTTCTTTTTCTTTTACCGACATTCTTCAAAATCAATCGATCTCCAGGCTGTAAGTAACACTCAATGTATTTAGTTACACATATGGCAGAAATTTGTATATATTTACAGGCCAGAAAGTATTTTGAATTGAGCTATAACTTTAAACCGTTAATTTCTTACTTCTTTAAACTTTTTTCCCCCATTTGTTACCGGATAAATCAGATGGTAAGTTTTTACTTTCATTATCCAAAGAAGATTTAATCGATAACACTTTTTACTCATTTACTCAGGCGCTCAAAGTTGGTGTCGGCTCAGTTCCAAATCGCCGTCAGAGCTCATAAGCATATGCATAGGGCAAGCTTTTTACACATTTCACATAGAGGCCTAAAGAGCTAGTCATAAACCATGTGAAAATGCTTTCTTAGATAGCTAGCAGTGCCCATTGGTGAGATGGAATCCTGTCAGTTGACAAAGGAATCATAAAATAAAGAGCGATAGTGACCAGTCAAAACCAAGAAAACTTAATCGAGCACACGCCATTATTGTTGGCATTCTTGATTCTTGTTGAAGTGAATATTTTTCTGTAAAATAAATAATTTACTGACCAAGCTTGTTCAGGAATGATGGCTGGATATTAGCCTCGTTCTTGGCTTTATCAGCCCCCATGTCCTCCCGCTTGGTCAATAAAGCATATGTGGAGTGGATAACATTTTTGCGTGCCTTACAACTGCCTCTCATTTTCTCTATGTAATCCATATGTTAAATACCGGTGAAAAATGTTGCAAGAAAGTGACTAGCATCTTTACCATCGCCTGAACTCCCGAACCTTTGGACAGCCAGAGAAGAACGCAATTTTAATTTCGGCAATGCAATTTATCAGTAATTCGTGGACAGTGATCACAACTCCAGAAGTGGTTAGACTATACTTAAGGTCCATTCGATCATTGTTCGCCAAGAGGAGTTTTACACTTACTTAAAAATAAATTTGTTCCTGGCTGTTATTGCTATAACTTCAAGCTTGGTAATTTTACTTACCTCGATCGCATTAATTTACTTTTCTGAATACCAGTCGTATTGAGGAATAAATTTTCTTCGAGTTATTTAAAGTGTACTCAGTACAAATGTCATAAAAGATTCAAATTATTTTGATTTGCACAATGATCAATCGAAAATGTGTCCAGCGGAAGTTTAATATTTCGTGATTAGTACTAGTAAACATAATCAGCTGCACACAATTGCCTTTTATTTATTATATTTTTTTCGGAGAGGGTGGGGGGGGGATAAATTTTGAAAAGAAAAAGATTGAATTATAAAATCGTTCTCTAAAGTAAAAGTAACGATTTACGAATTGTTGTGCTCTTCATTGCATATTATCATTAATGTCTTTAATACTGTATCTGGTAAAATAATTAAGCAAGCAGTAGTATCAACAGGAATGTTAAGCTAAATTCACATTTTTTTCCTTTGATCTTTGTTTCTCTAAAATCTGCGATGGATTAAAGAGCGTAAGTATTTTATCTTCTTTTTTATGTAGTCTTGCCCTATTTTGAGTATTTCTGTCAGAAAGTCCAGCTCATTACTCGCCCACCAGCTTTCTCCTATGGCCTTCCACGCCTGGTGTGGGAGTGGAATGGTTTAAGGTGTAGAGGAAAATTCGGTTGATCTTTATCACAATTTCTTTTAGCTGTATACACCTTAGCTTTGTCTTTTTATCTATGTTTGCCAACATCTTATGGGCGGTAATTTCCCTGCACGCAGTGAAGATATCATATTTTTGATCCCCTTACTGTGCTTATGAATTCAGCTGGCTTGCTTCTATCGGTTGTTCCCGGCTTAAAAGGGACAAAATGAATGATGTTATTCAAACTCTGTGCGCCTGTCTGTGACTCAATCGCAAAGCTATCACCACGATAAACAGTAATGTTGAATGTGCAGCCTTCAAACTTGTCAGTTTGTAGAGAAAAAAATAAAATGTTAAGTAAATCGGCGTAATAAACAACTCACTATTTTGGGAGAACACGACAGTAGTTTGTGAACCATAAGCCAGATAAAAGTATCAAATAAATTAAACGTTTTCACATGAGACAAAAAGTTAAAATGCTTAGTTACATTCTTCTTGCGTTGTAAATGAGAACTATGTCTTATGACTTAATGGTAGTTTGTGTGTTAATCCATTCGCTTTTTTTCTCTTTCCAATTTTCTTTTAATCTGTTGCACTGACCCACATTTGACAAATCAGGGCGTAAGTAACGTTTTCTTTGCTTAATAGTGGTCAGACCACACTTTCTATCGGTTAATCGGCGTATTAAACCACTTAGCATGTTGGGAGAACACGACAGTACTTTGTAAACCATAAGCCAGAGAAAAAAAACAAATTATTTCAACGTTTTGACGTAAGAGAAAAAGTCAAAATGTTAAGTTGCAATCTTCTTGCGTTGTAAATGAGAACTGTGTCTCATGAGTTAATGGTAGTTTGTGTGTTAATCCATTTGCTTTTTTTCTCTTTTCAATTGTTTTTTAATCTGTTGCACTGACCCACATTTGACAAATCAGTAGGTAAGAAACGTTTTCTTTGCTTAATAGCGATCAAACCACACTTTCTATCGGTTAATCGGCGTATTAAACCACTTAGTATGTTAGGAGAACACGACAGTACTTTGTAAACCATAAGCCAGAGAAAAGTAACAAATTATTTCAACGTTTTGACGTAAGAGAAAAAGTTAAAATGTTAAGTTGCAATCTTCTTGCGTTGTAAATGAGAACGGTGTCTTATGACTTAATGGTGGTTTGTGTGTTAATCCATTTGCTTCTTTTCTCTTTTCAATGTTCTTTTAATCTGTTGCACTCACCCAAATTTGACAAATCAGGGCGTAAGTAACATTTTCTTTGCTTAATAGCGATCAAACCACACTTTCTATCAGTTAATCGGCGTATTAAACCACTTAGTATGTTGGGAGAACACAACAGTACTTTGTAAACCATAAGCCAGAGAAAAGTAACAAATTATTTCAACGTTTTGACGTAAGAGAAAAAGTTAAAATGTTAAGTTGCATTCTTCTTGGGTTCTAAATGAGAACCGTCTCTTATGAGTTAATGGTAGTTTGTGTGTTAATCCATTTGCTTTTTTTGTCTTCTCAATTTTCTTTTAATCTGTTGCACTCACCCACATTTGATAAATTAGGGCGTAAGTAACGTTTTCTTTGCTTAATAGCGATCAAACCACACTTTCTATCGGTTAATTGGCGTATTAAACTACTTAGTCTGTTGGGAGAACACGACAGTACTTTGTAAACCATAAGCTAGAGAGAAGTAACAAATTATCTCATCGTTTTGACGTAAGAGAAAAAGTTAAAATGTTAAGTTGCATTCTTCTTGCGTTGTAAATGAGAACGGTGTCTTATGGGTTAATGGTACTTTGTGTGTTAATCCATTTCCTTTTTTTTCTCTTTTCAATTTTCTTTTAATCTGTTGCACTGACCCACATTTGACAAATCAGCAAGTAAGTAACGTTTTCTTTGCTTAATAGCGATCAAGCCAAAGTTTCCATCGGTTAATCGGCGTATTAAACCACTTAGTATGTTGGGAGAACACGACAGTACTTTGTAAACCATAAGCCAGAAAAAAGTAACAAATTTTTTCAACGTTTTGACGTAAGAGAAAAAGTTAAAATGTTAAGTTGCATTCTCTTTCCGCTGTAAATGAGAAATGTGTCCTATGAGTTAATGGTAGTTTGTGTGTTAATCCATTTGCTTTTTTTCTCATTTCAATTTTCTTTTAATCTGTTGCACTGACCCACATTTGACAAATCAGTAGGTAAGTAACGTTTTCTTTCCTTAATAGCGATCAAACCACACTTTCTATCGGTTAATCGGCGTATTAAACCACTTAGTATTTTGGGAGAACACGACAGTACTTTGTAAACCATAAGCCACAGAAAAGTAACAAATTATTTCAACGTTTTGACGTAAGAGAAAAAGTTAAAATGTTAAGTTGCATTCTTCTTGCGTTGTAAATGAGAACGGTGTCTTATGAGTTAATGGTACTTTGTGTGTTAATCCATTTCCTTTTTTTGCTCTTTTCAATTTTCTTTTAATCTGTTGCACTCACCCACATTTGACAAATTAGGGCGTAAGTAACGTTTTCCTTGCTTAATAGCGATCAAACCACACTTTCTATCGGTTAATCGGCTTATTAAACCGATTAGTAGTGTGGGAGAACACGACAGTACTTTGTAAACCATAAGCCAGAGAAAAGTAACAAATTATTTCAAAGTTTTGACGTAAGAGAAAAAGTTAAAATGTTAAGTTGCATTCTTCTTGCGTTGTAAATGAGAATGGTGTCCTATGAGTTAATGGTAGTTTGTGTGTTAATCCATTTGCTTTTTTTCTCTTTTCAATTTTCTTTTAATCTGTTGCACTGACCCACATTTGACAAATCAGCAAGTAAGTAACGTTTTCTATGCTTGGTGGCAATCAAATTAAATTTTCTAACCGTTAATCGGCGTGTTAAACCACTTAGTATGTTGGGAGAACACGACAGTACTTTGTAAACCGTAAGCTAGAGAAAAATAACAAATTATTTCAACGTTTTGACGTAAGAGAAAAAGTTAAAATGTTAAGTTGCATTCTTCTTGCGTTGTAAATGAGAATGGTGTCCTATGAGTTAATGGTAGTTTGTGTGTTAATCCATTTGCTTTTTTTCTCTTTTCAATTTTCTTTTAATCTGTTGCACTGACCCACATTTGACAAATCAGCAAGTAAGTAACGTTTTCTATGCTTGGTGGCGATCAAACCAAACTTTCTATCGGTTAATCGGTGTGTTAAATCACTTAGTATGTTGGGAGAACACGACAGTCCTTTGTAATACATAAGCCAGAAAAAAGTAACAAATTATTTTAACGTTTTGACGTAAGAGAAAAAGTTAAAACGTTAAGTTGCATTCTTCTTGCAATGTACATGAGAACTGTGTCTTATGACTTAATGGTACTTTGTGTGTTAATCCATTTGCTTTTTTTCTCTTTTCAATTTTCTTTTAATCTGCTGCACTGACCCACATTTGACAAATCAGCAAGTAAGTAACGTTTTCTTTGCTTAATAGCGATCAAACCACACTTTCTATCGGTTAATCGGCGTATTAAACCACTTAGTATGTTAGGAGAACACAACAGTACTTTGTAAACCATAAGCCAGAGAAAAGTAACAAATTATTTCAACCTTTTGACCTAAGAGAAAAAGTTAAAATGTTAAGTTGCATTGTTCTTGCGTTGTAAATGAGAACTGTGTCATCTGAGTTAATGGTTGTTTGTGTGTTAATCCATTTGCTTTTTTTCGCTTTTCAATTTTCTTTTAATCTCTTCCATTCATCCACATTTGACAAATCAGGGCGTAAGAAACGTTTTCTTTGCCTAATAGCGATCAAACCACACTTTCTATCGGTTAATCGGCGTATTAAACAACTTAGTATGTTGGGAGAACACGACAGTACTTTGTAAACCATAAGCCAGAGAAAAGTAACAAATTATTTCAACATTTTGACGCAAGAGAAAAAGTTAAAATGTTAAGTTGCATTCTTCTTGCGTTGTAAATGAGAACGGTGTCTTTTGAGTTAATGGTAGTTTCTCTGTTTATCTATTTGCTTTTTTTCTCTTTTCGATTTTCTTTTAATCTGTTTCATTCATCCACATTTGACAAATCAGGATGTAAGTAACGTTTTCTTTGCTTAATAGTGATCAAACCACACTTTCTATCGGTTAATCGGCGTATTAAACCACTTAGTATGTTGGGAGAACACGACAGTACTTTGTGAAACATAAGCCAGAGAAAAGTAACAAATTATTTCAACGTTTTGACGTAAGAGAAAAAGTTAAAATGTTAAGTTGCATTCTTTTTGTGTTGTAAATGAGAACGGTGTCTTATGAGTTAATGGTTGTTTGTGTGTTAATCCATTTGCTTTTTTTCTCTGTTCAATTTTCTTTGAATCTGTTGCACTGACCCATATTTGACAAATCAGGGCGTAAAAAACGTTTTCTTTGCTTAATATCGATCAAACCACACTTTCTATCGGTTAATCGGCGTGTTAAACCACTTAGTATATTGGGAGAACACGACAGTACTTTCTAAAACATAAGCCCGAAAAACGTAACAAATCATTTCAACGTTTTGAAGTAAGAGAAAAAGTCAAAATGTTAAGTTGCATTCTTCTTGCGTTGTAAATGAGAAATGTGTCGTATGACTTAATGGTAGTTTTTGTGTAAATCCATTCGCTTTTTTTTCTCTTTTCAATTTTCTTTTAACCTGTTGCACTGACCCACATTTGACAAATCAGCAAGTAAGTAAGGTTTTCTTTGCTTGATGGCGATCAAACCAAACTTTCTATCCGTTAATGGGCGTGTTAAACCACTTAGTATGTTGGGAGAACACGACAGTCCTTTGTAAAACATAGGCCAGAAAAAAGTAACAATTATTTCAACGTTTTGATGCAAGAAAAAAAGTTAAAATGTTAAGTTGCATTCTTCTTGCGTTGTACATGAGAACTGTGTCTTATGACTAAATGGTAGTTTGTGTGTTAATCCATTTGCTTTTTTTCTCTTTTCAATTTTCTTTAAATTTGTTGCACTCACCCACATTTTTACAAATCAGCAAGTAAGTAACGTTTTCTTTGTTTAATAGCGATCAAACCACACTTTCTATCGGTTAATCGGCGTATTAAACCACTTAGTATGTTGGGAGAACACGACAGTACTTTGTAAACCATAAACCAGAGAAAAGTAACAAATTATTGCAACGTTTTAACGTAAGAGAAAAAGTTAAAATGTTAAGTTGCATTCTTCTTGTGTTGTAAATGAGAACTGTGTCTTATGAGTTAATGGTAGTTTGTGTGGTAATCCATTAGCTTTTTTTCTCTGTTCAATTTTCTTTTAATCTGTTGCACTCACTTACATTTGAGAAATTAGGGCGTAAGTAACGTTTTCTTTCCTTTATAGCGATCAAACCACACTTTCTATCGGCTAATCGGCTTATTAAACCACTTAGTATGTTGGGAGAACACGACAGTACTTTGTGAACCATAAGCCAGAGAAAAAAAAACAAATTATCTCAACGTTTTGACGTAAGAGAAAAAGTTAAAATGTTAAGTTGCATTCTTCTTGCGTTGTAAATGAGAAATGTGTCTTATGACTTAATGATAGTTTGTGTGTTAATCCATTTGCTTTTTTTCTCTTTTTAATTTTCTTTTAACCTGTTCCACTGACCCACATTTGACAAATCAGCAAGTAAGTAAGGTTTTCTTTGCTTGATGGCGATCAAATTAAATTTTCTATCCGTTAACCGGCGTGTTAAACCACTTAGTATGTTGGGAGAACACGACAGTCCTTTGTAAAACATAAGCCAGAAAAAAGTAACAAGTTATTTCAACGTTTTGAAGTAAGAGAAAAAGTTAAAATGTTAAGTTGCATTCTTCTTGCGTTGTAAATGAGAACTGTGTCCTCTGAGTTAATGGTTGTTTCTGTGTTAATACATTTGCTTTTTTTCTCATTTCAATTTTCTATTAATCTGTTCCATTCATCCACATTTGAGAAATCAGGGCGTAGGTAACGTTTTCTTTGCTTAATAGCGATCAAACCACACTTTCTATCGGTTAATCGGCGTATTAAACCACTTAGTATGTTGGGAGAACACGACAGTACTTTGTAAACCATAAGCCAGAGAAAAGTAACGAATTATTTCAACGTTTTAACCTAAGAGAAAAAGTTAAAATGTTTAGTTGCATTCTTTTTGTGTTGTAAATGAGAATGGTGTCCTATGAGTTAATGGTAGTTTGTGTGTTAATCCATTCGCTTTTTTTCTCTTTTCAATTTTCTTTTAATCTGTTGCACTGACCCACATTTGACAAATCAGCAAGTAAGTAAGGTTTTCTTTGCTTGATGGCGATCAAATTAAATTTTCTATCCGTTAATCGGCGTGTTAAACCACTTAGTATGTTGGGAGAACACGACAGTACTTTGTAAACCATAAGCTAGAGAAAAATAACAAATTATTTCAACGTTTTGGCGTAAGAGAAAAAGTTAAAATGTTAAGTTGCATTCTTCTTGCGTTGTACATGAGAACTGTGTCTGATGACTTAATGGTAGTTTGTGTGTTAATCCATTTCCTTTTTTTCTCTTTTCAATTTTCTTTTAATCTGCTGCACTGACCCACATTTGACAAATCAGCAAGTAAGTAACGTTTTCTTTGCTTAATAGCGATCAAACCACACTTTCTATCGGTTAATCGGCGTATTAAACCACTTAGTATGTTAGGAGAACACAACAGTACTTTGTAAACCATAAGCCAGAGAAAAGTAACAAAAAATTTCAACGTTTTGACGTAAGAGAAAAAGTTAAAATGTTAAGTTGCATTGTTCTTGCGTTGTAAATGAGAACTGTGTCCTCTGAGTTAATGGTTGTTTGTTTGTTAATCCATTCGCTTTTTTTCTCTTTTCAATTTTCTTTTAATCTGTTCCATTCATCCACATTTGACAAATCAGGGCGTAAGAAACGTTTTCTTTGCTTAGTAGCGATCAAACCACACTTTCTATCGGTTAATCGGCGTATTAAACCGCTTAGTATGTTAGGAGAACACGACAGTACTTAGTAAACCATAAGCCAGAGAAAAGTAACAAATTATTTCAACGTTTTGACGTAAGAGAAAAAGTTAAAATGTTAAGTTGCATTCTTCTTGCGTTGTAAATGAGAACGGTGTCTTTTAAATTAATGGTAGTTTCTGTGTGAATACATTTGCTTTTTTTTTCTTTTCAATTTTCTATTAATCTGTTCCATTCATCCACATTTGACAAATCAGGGCGTAGGTAACGTTTTCTTTGCTTAATAGCGATCAAACCACACTTTCTATCGGTTAATCGGCGTATTAAACCACTTAGTATGTTGGGAGAACACGACAGTACTTTGTAAAACATAAGCTAGAGAAAAGTAACAAATTATTTCAACGTTTTAACCTAAGAGAAAAAGTTAAAATGTTAAGTTGCATTCTTTTTGTGTTGTAAACGAGAACGGTGTCTTATGAGTTAATGGTACCTCGTGTGTTAATCCATTTGCTTTTTTTCTCTTTTCAATTTTCTTTTAATCTGTTGCACTGACCCGCATTTGACAACTCAGCGAGTAAGTAACGTTTTCTTTGCTTAATATCGATCAAACCACTTTTTCTATCGGTTAATCGGCGTATTAAACCACTTAGTATGTTGGGAGAACACGACAGTACTTTCTAAAACATAAGCCCGAAAAACGTAACAAATTATTTCAACGTTTTGAAGTAAGAGAAAAAGTTAAAATTTTAAGTTCAATTCTTCTTGCGTTGTAAATGAGAAATGTGTCTTATGACTTAATAGTAGTTTTTGTGTAAATCCATTTGCTTTTTTTCTCTTTTCAATTTTCTTTTAACCTGTTGCACTGACCCACATTTGACAAATCAGCAAGTAAGTAAGGTTTTCTTTGCTTGATGGCGATCAAACCAAACTTTCTATCCGTTAATCGGCGTGTTAAACCACTTAGTATGTTGGGAGAACACGACAGTCTTTTGTAAAACATAGGCAAGAAAAAAGTAACAAATTATTTCAACGTTTTGATGCAAGAGAATAAGTTAAAATGTTAAGTTGCATTCTTCTTGCGTTTTACACGAGAACTGTGTCTTATGACTAAATGGTAGTTTGTGTGTTAATCCATTTCCTTTTTTTCTCTTTTCAATTTTCTTTAAATTTGTTGCACTCACCCACATTTTTGCAAATCAGCAAGTAAGTAACGTTTTCTTTGTTTAATAGCGATCAAACCACACTTTCTATCGGTTAATCGGCGTATTAAACCACTTAATATGTTGGGAGAACACGACAGTACTTTGTAAACCATAAGCCAGAGAAAAGTAACAAATTATTTCAACGTTTCGACGTAAGAGAAAAAGTTAAAATGTTAAGTTGCATTCTTCTTGTGTTGTAAATGAGAACGGTGTCTTATGAGTTAATGGTACTTCGTATGTTAATCCATTTGCTTTTTTTCTCTTTTCAATATTCTTTTAACCTGTTGCACTGACCCACATTTGACAAATCAGGGCGTAAGTAACGTTTTCTTTGCTTGATAGCGATCAAACCAAGCTTTCTATCGGTTAATCGGCGTGTTAAACCACGTAGTATGTTGGGAGAACACGACAGTCCTTTGTAAAACATAAGCCAGAAAAAAGTAACAAATTATTTCAACATTTTGACGCAAGAGAAAAAGTTTAAATGCAAAGTTGCATTCTTCTTGCGTTGTACATGAGAACTGTGTCTAATGACTTAATGGTAGTTTATGTCTTAATCCATTTGCTTTTTTTCTCTTTTCAATTTTCTTTGAATCTGTTGCACTGACCCATATTTGACAAATCAGCAAGTAAGTAACGTTTTCTTTGCTTAATAGCGATCAAACCACACTTTCTATTGGTTAATCGGCGTATTAAACCAGTTAGTATGTTAGGAGAACACGACAGTACTTTGTAAGCCATAAGCCAGAGAAAAGTAACAAATTATTTCAACGTTTTGACGTAAAAGAAAAAGTTAAAATGTTAAGTTGCATTCTCCTGGCGTTGTAAATGAGAACTGTGTCTTATGAGTTAATGGTTGTTTGTGTGTTAATCCATTTGCTTTTTTTCTCTTTTCAATTTTCTTTTAATCTGTTGCACTCACCCAAATTTGACAAATCAGGGCGTAAGTAACGTTTTCTTTGCTTAATAGCGATCAAACCACACTTTCTATCGGTTAATCGGCGTATTAAACCACTTAGTATGTTGGGAGAAAAAGGCAGTACTTTGTAAACCATAAGCCAGAGAAAAGTAGAAAATTATTTCAACGTTTTTAAGAAAGAGAAAAAGTTAAAATGTTAAGTTGCATTCTCCTTGCATTGTAAATGAGAAATGTGACTTATGACTTAAAGACAATTTGTGTGTTAATCCATTTGCTTTTTTTCTCTTTTCAATTTTCTTTTAATCTGCTGCACTGACCCACATTTGAGAAATTAGCAAGGAAGTAACGTTTTCTTTGCTTAATAGCGATCAAAACACACTTTCTATCGGTTAATCAGCGTATTGAACCACTTAGTATGTTGGGAGAACAAGACAGTACTTTCTAAAACATAAGCCAGAAAAAGGTAACATATTATTTCAACGTTTTGACGTAAGAGAAAAAGTTAAAATGTTAAGTTGCATTCTCCTTGTGTTGTAAATGAGAAATGTGTCTTATGACTTAATGGTAGTTTGTGTGTTAATCCATTTGCTTTTTTTCTCTTTTCAATTTTCTTTTAATCTGTTGCACTGACCCACATTTGACAAATCAGCATGTAAGTAACGTTTTCTTTGCTTGATAGCGATCAAACCAAACTTTCTATTGGTCAATCGGCGTGTTAAAGCACTTAGTATGTTGGGAGAACACGACAGTCCTTTGTAAAACATAAGCCAGAAAAAAGTAACAAATTATTTCAACGTTTTGAAGCAAGAGAAAAAGTTAAAATGTTAAGTTGCATTCTTCTTGCGTTGTACATGAGAACTGTGTCTTATGACTTAATGGTAGTTGGTGTGTTAATCCATTTGCTTTTTTTCTCTTTTCAATTATCTTTGAATCTGTTGCACTCACCCACATTTGACAAATCAGGGAGTAAGTAACGTTTTCTTTGCTTGATAGCGATCAAACCACACTTTCTATCGGTTAATCGGCGCATTAAACCACTTAGTATGTTAGGAGAACACGACAGTACTTTGTAAGCCATAAGCCAGAGAAAAGTAACAAATTATTTCAACGTTTTAACGTAAAAGAAAAAGTTAAAATGTTAAGTTGCATTCTCCTGGCGTTGTAAATGAGAACTGTGTCTTATGAGTTAATGGTTGTTTGTGTGTTAATCCATTTGCTTTTTTTCTCTTTTCAATTTTCTTTTAATCTGTTGCACTCACCCAAATTTGACAAATCAGGGCGTAAGTAACGTTTTCTTTGCTTAATAGCGATCAAACCACACTTTCTATCGGTTAATCGGCGTATTAAACCACTTAGTATGTTGGGAGAAAAAGGCAGTACTTTGTAAACCATAAGCCAGAGAAAAGTAAAAAATTATTTCAACGTTTTTAAGAAAGAGAAAAAGTTAAAATGTTAAGTTGCATTCTCCTTGCGTTGTAAATGAGAAATGTGACTTATGACTTAAAGACAATTTGTGTGTTAATCCATTTGCTTTTTTTCTCTTTTCAATTTTCTCTTAATCTGCTGCACTGACCCACATTTGAGAAATTAGCAAGGAAGTAACGTTTTCTTTGCTTAATAGCGATCAAACCACACTTTCTATCGGTTAATCGGCGTATTGAACCATTTAGTATGTTGGGAGAACAAGACAGTACTTTCTAAAACATAAGCCAGAAAAAGGTAACATATTATTTCAACGTTTTGACGTAAGAGAAAAAGTTAAAATGTTAAGTTGCATTCTCCTTGCGTTGTAAATGAGAAATGTGTCTTATGACTTAATGGTAGTTTGTGTGTTAATCCATTTGCTTTTTTTCTCTTTTTAATTTTCTTTTAATCTGTTGCACTGACCCACATTTGACAAATCAGCATGTAAGTAACGTTTTCTTTGCTTGATAGCGATCAAACCAAACTTTCTATTGGTCAATCGGGGTGTTAAAGCACTTAGTATGTTGGGAGAACACGACAGTCCTTTGTAAAACATAAGCCAGAAAAAAGTAACAAATTATTTCAACGTTTTGAAGCAAGAGAAAAAGGTAAAATGCTAAGTTGCATTCTTCTTGCGTTGTACATGAGAACTGTGTCTTATGACTTAATGGTAGTTGGTGTGTTAATCCATTTGCTTTTTTTCTCTTTTCAATTATCTTTGAATCTGTTGCACTCACCCACATTTGACAAAGCAGGGAGTAAGTAACGTTTTCTTTGCTTGATAGCGATCAAACCACACTTTCTATCGGTTAATCGGCGCATTAAACCACTTAGTATGTTAGGAGAACACGACAGTACTTTGTAAGCCATAAGCCAGAGAAAAGTAACAAATTGTTTCAACGTTTTGACGTAAGAGAAAAAGTTAAAATGTTAAGTTGCATTCTTTTTGTGTTGTAAATGAGAACGGTGTCTTATGAGTTAATGGTAGTTGGTATGTTAATCCATGTGCTATTTTTCTCTTTTCAATTTTCTTTTAATCTGTTGCACTGACCCACATTTGACAAATCAGGGCGTAAGTAACGTTTTCTTTGCTTAATAGCGATCAAATCACACTTTCTATCGGTTAATCCGCGTATTAAGCCACTTAGTATGTTGGGAGAACACGACAGTACCTTGTAAGCCATAAGCCAGAGAAAAGTAACAAATTATTTCAACGTTTTGACGTAAGAGAAAAAGTTAAAATGTTAAGTTGCATTCTCCTTACGTTGTAAATGAGAAATTTGTCTTATGACTTAATGGTAGTTTGTGTGTTAATCCATTTGCTTTTTTTCTCTTTTCAATTTTCTTTTAATCTGTTGCACTGACCCACATTTGACAAATCAGCGGGTAAGTAACGTTTTCTTTGCTTGATAGCGATCAAACGAAACTTTCTATCGGTTAATCGGCGTGTTAAAGCACGTAGTATGTTGAGAGAACACGACAGTCCTTTGTAAAACATAAGCCAGCAAAAAGTAACAAATTATTTCAACGTTTTGAAGCAAGAGAAAAAGTTAAAATGTTAAGTTGCATTCTTCTTGCGTTGTACATGAGAACTGTGTCTTATGACTTAATGGTAGTTGGTGTGTTAATCCATTTGCTTCTTTTCTCTTTTCAATCATCTTTGAATCTGTTCCACTCACCCACATTTGACAAATCAGTCGGTAAGTAAAGTTTTCTTTGCTTAAAAGTGATCAAACCACACTTTCTATCAGTTAATCGGCGTATAAAACCACTTAGTATGTTGGGAGAACACGACAGTACTTTGTAAACCATAAGCCAGAGAAAAGTAACAAATTATTTCAACGTTTTGACGTAAGAGAAAAAGTTAAAATGTTAAGTTGCATTCTTCTTGGGTTGTAAATGAGAACTGTGTCTTATGAGTTAATGGTTGATTGTGTGTTAATCCATTTGCTTTTTTTCTCTTTTCAATTTTCTTTTAACCTGCTTCACTGATCCACATTTGACAAATCAGGGCGTAAGTAACGTTTTCTTTGCTTAATAGCGATCAAACCACACTTTCTATCAGTTAATCGGCGTATAAAACCACTTAGTTTGTTGGGAGAACACGACATTACTTTGTAAACAATAAGCCAGAGAAAAGTAACAAATTGTTTCAACGTTTTGACGTAAGAGAAAAAGTTAAAATGTTAAGTTGCATTCTTCTTGTGTTGTAAATGAGAACGGTGTCTTATGAGTTAATGGTAGTTTGTATGTTAATCCATGTGCTATTTTTCTCTTTTCAATTTTCTTTTAATCTGTTGCACTGACCCATATTTGACAAATCAGGGCGTAAGTAACGTTTTCTTTGCTAAATAGCGATTAAACCACACTTTCTATCGGTTAATCGGCGTATTAAACCACTTAGTATGTTGCGAGAACACGACAATACTTTGTAAACCATAAGCCAGAGAAAAGTAACAAATTATTTCAACGTTTTGACGTAAGAGAAAAAGTTAAAATGTTAAGTTGCATTCTTCTTGTGTTGTAAATGAGAACGGTGTCTTATGAGTTAATAGTAGTTTGTGTGTTAATCCATTTGCTTTTTTTCTCTTTTCAATTTTCTTTTAATCTGTTGCACTCACCCACATTTGACAAATCAGGGCGTAAGTAACGTTTTCTTTGCTTAATAGCGATCAAACCACACTTTCTATCGGTTAATCGGCGTATTAAACCACTTAGTATGTTGGGAGAACACGACAGTACTTTGTAAACCATAAGCCAGAGAAAAGTAACAAATTATCTCAACGTTTTGACGTAAGAGAAAAAGTTAAAACGTTAAGTTGCATTCTTCTTGCGTTGTAAATGAGAACGGTGTCTTATGAGTTAATGGTACTTTGTGTGTTAATCCATTTCCTTTTTTTTCTCTTTTCAATTTTCTTTTAATCTGTTGCACTGACCCACATTTGACAAATCAGGGAGTAAGTAACGTTTTCTTTGCTTAATAGCGATCAAACCACACATTCTATCGGTTAATCGGCGTATTAAACCACTTAGTATGTTGGGAGAGCACGACAGTACTTTGTGAACCATAAGCCAGAGAAAAGCAACAAATTATTTCAACGTTTTGACGCAAGAGAAAAAGTTAAAATGTTAAGTTGCATTCTTCTTGTGCTGTAAATGAGAACTGTATCTTATGAGTTAATGGTAGTTTGTGTGTTAATCCATTTGCTTTTTTCCTCTTTTCAATTTTCTTTGAATCTGTTGCACTGACCCGCATTTGACAAATCAGGGGGTAAGTAACATTTTCTTTGCTTAATAGCGATCAAACCACACTTTCTATCGGTTAATCGGCGTATTAAACCACTTAGCATGTTGGGAGAACACGACAGTACTTTGTAAACCATAAGCCAGAAAAAAGTAACAAATTATATCAACGTTTTGACGTAAAAAAAAAAAGGTAAAATGTTAAGTTGCAGTCTTCTTGCGTTGTAAATGATAACTATGTCTTATGACTTAATGGTAGT
>NC_142674.1:13195618-13218118 GCF_964200805.1 Pocillopora damicornis | reverse complement strand
TATATATATATATATATATATATATATATATATACACACATTTTTTTCGTCTTGCTTCCGAACCTATGATTGGAAATTGAATTACTTTGTCTTTAACTGCGCTCTAATAAAGATTAGTATTCAAGGTGGAAGTTAAGCAATAAAAGATCCTGTATGATCCCGTTGTCCAATTTGGTTAAAGCTTTAATGGTATGTGTAGTAGACCACAAAACTGAGATTTCATCGCTTTGGAACTAAGAGTTAAGGTAATAAGTAGATAAATGTTTTTGCACTAAACCAATCTGTTGATCAGAAGTTCTGGACGACTTACAAATGAACATAAACCCACTCGTTACTAAACTAATTTAATTCACTTGTTTTTCTGTTGACTTTTTTCATTTCACTCCTTGACCTTGGTATTTGACGAAAACGATTAGGACGTAAGTACAAATTTATATTTTAATCTGTAAGGATAATCTATTCCTGGTTTATGTCTTGATATGTTAATAGACTTTGACAGACAATTGTTACGTCGAAAGAGCATGTGTTCCGGGATCGTCCATTCACTGGTGTTCAAATAAACTCCTTGCTTTACGGGTTAATAAAGTAAATGGTTTGAACCCAGGAGTATCAGTAGTTCGTGTAGTGTGATCGTCCAGGTGAGTGTAGTTCTGAAAAGAACTGTTGTTGGTGACTGAAGTTTCGACTATCTGTGCGGTAGTCATCTTCAGAGTCAAGTGTTTAGGCGGCTCTTTCTCGTCAACGAGACTTATCAGAACCTGCCAAGGACAACATCAGAAGTAGAATTGCTTCCACGATACAATCAGCCTCTATAACTGACAGCAACTTAACCAAAGACGAACAACAAGCACTGAAACGACTGAAAAACGACAAGAACATTGTTATACTACCAGCCGACAAAGGACGTGTTACTGTTGTTATGGACAAGACTGACAACTATGACAAAATGGACGCACTTGTTAACGACAAACAAACTTACGAATTACTTAAACGTGACCCGACGCCAGCACTACAACGCAAACTCAACAACAAACTACTTACGCTCAAAAAGACCGAAGCCTTTGACACCCAACGCTACTACCGGCTGAGGTGCTCTGTACCACAACCACCTAAACTTTACGGACTACCGAAACTACACAAACCTGGGATACCTATGCGACCTATAGTCTCATTCTGTGGGTCCCCGACGTACCAACTGTCGAAATACCTTACGACGACACTGCAACCACTGACTGACAAATCGAGACGTAAACTACAATCAACTGAGAACTTTATTGACGCTATCAAGGCGTACAGATACCTGACGACTACAAACTTGTGTCTTTTGATGTGAAATCACTGTTCACCAGTATTCCACTTCAATTGGCTCTACAGTGTACTGAAACCGCCATCCAACAGTCTACTGATGCACTACCATTACCGACAGAAGACATTATGGACCTACTTAACCTCTGCCTTACATCAACTTACTTTCAGTACAACGGGAAACACTACAAGCAGTTGCACCGAACAGCTATGGGGTCGCCGGTCTCCGTTGTTGTCGCAGAAATTGTGATGCAAAACATCGAGGAACGCGCCCTTGCAACTTGCCGACAAACCATACCGCTTTGGTTACGCTACGCTGACGACACATTTACCGCCGTACAGAAAGACGAAATTGACGCTTTTCACGATCACCTTACCAAACAAAACACCGATATTCAGTTTACCAGGGAGATCGAAGAAGACGGCAAGCTTCCTTTTCTCGACTGTTTGGTAGGCCGAAACAACAACGAACTACGAACAACATTATACAGAAAACCGACGCATACCGACTGACTTCTTGACGAATCATCCTACAACCCGACTTCCCACAAAGCTACGACTATCAAGACATTGAAAAGACGAGCGCAACTTGTTTGCAACACACCGGACAGTTTACCTGACGAAAACAAGTACCTTGACCGTGTTTTTGACAAAAACAACTACAACACTGATTTCATTAGACGAAACACTCACAGGGTGACCGACACTACAGAAACTAACAGGGACTCCACATCTATCACGACTACGGCTGCTATACCCTACATTAAAGGCACTTCTGAGGTTATCGCACGGATCCTACAACCTTACAACATTCGCGTAGCTCACAGGCCTATTACTACTTTACGACATTTGCTGACCAACGTTAAAGACAAAGACGAACCCAACAACAGACAGGGAGCGATTTATAAGATCGAATGCTCCGACTGCCAGGCCTCCTACATTGGTGAGACTGGTAGAAACCTTAACACGCGACTAACTGAACACAAACGAGCAACTAGAAATGGCGATGTAAACAATCACATTTCTGAACATCACCGACAAACTAATCAAAGAATCGACTGGGACTCTGCTAAATGCTTAACCTACAGTAAAAACTATTTTCAACGACTGACTCTGGAAAGCTGGTTCACTAACTTAGAACAGACGCCTCTCAACAGATGTCAACAATTACCAGCACCTTACAAACGACTCATTAACGACGTGAACAAACCGACAAACAGACCGACAAACAACAGACGGATCGAAACCGACCAGTGACTGTTAACAAACTCTACACGAGTCTTCCAGCCAATCACATCACGGCTAAACAGACCAATCACGTTCAACAGACCAGACTTTATAACATCATCGACTGATATCTACTGCTCACTTGACTCTGAAGATGATTACCGCACAGATAGTCGAAACGTCAGTCACCAACAACAGTTCTTTTCAGAACTACACTCACCCGGACGATCGCACTACACGAAATATTTATGGGTTAAGTTGCTGGACATTATTTGGCCATGTATCGGATAAACTAGACCCGTGGCTTGTAGTTAGCTGTGATATGAATAAACATCCAAACACAAAAGAGCCGGTAATACCCATGGGAATTGTAAATCGTATATTGGTTATAATTTTGAGATTATTGAATGTGTATTTTCGCCTCATTTTCCGTTCTCTTGACCCGCTTATTTTAAAGTTTGTTGGTCCTCCCACACATGTTACTAAAATCACTTATTTCTCTTTCTCTTCAATGCTGAAAACTTAGCGGGTAAGTTTCCTCGTTTGGTTGTAGAAATAGCTACAACATACATATATACATAATGCATTTCCCTTATACCATGCTGATAAACCGAAAAAAGGAGCAAAGTTTATAGACGTAGGCTCTGTCAGGAGATTTGAAAAGGATCATTTCCTACATTTTCTGGGACAAAATCAAAACAAATTTAGTTTCGCCAACGTTTATTTAAAACTGAATTAAGAAATGCACCCTTTCCTTGACAAAATGTAACGTTTATCTTTTGGAGACATTGTCTTATGTCGGATCCTGCTCTGGGAAATAGACGCTAATACTCTCCTCAAATGAGAAAATAGATTACTTGAAACCGATTCTTTCTACGAAGAGAGTTAGAAATTTAGTTGTGGAACTGCAATTGGGCTATGCTATTTGTATCATTAACTGCACATCTTTTCTTATCTCGTCCTTTTTGCCTAGCAAAACCTGAAGGTAACTATCAATATCGTTCGTTCCTGTAACTAAAGTATACTCTAGTGTGTCAATATAAACTCAACAAGTGGTAATCTTATTATCAGGTAGGGAATCCGCAGGTGTATATGAATGACCGTTAGCGATCGCTGATACTATTGAAATATTTTCATTGAGAACGATGTTAGTTTTGTGGGTATCTGTGTTAGCATAATATGTAATGACAGTAATTGATGTCTGCCCGCCAATACCAAGGTCCTATAATGAAAGACGTTTGTGTGATCATCATTAGATATCATTGATGTCGGTTGGAGCCCATTGTCTGTTTGATTTACAAAACCAACTGTTATCTGATAATTTACTTTAACAGAGAGCATTAACGTAGCGAACAAAGCCCAAAGTTCAAAATAAATAAGTAAATGATTAGATTAATGAATGTCTTTGTTTGAATTATTTTTCCCTTTCATGGTATTCTTTCCGGATTTATAAGCGGGTGAGTGCATGTTCAGTTGATTACATGTTTGAAGAGTATGGTGTGTGTAGCCTGTGGTGTGTGTACATGGTTAAGCTGTTTATTTACTCATTAAATTTGCAAACTTTCTTTTCATGTTCGCCTTACATCCTCATCCTAACTATTAACAGATTGTAAGTAGGCATGTTTTAACTGTTATTTATCAGTAGGCATAGTAAAGATGGTTGATCAAACGAATAGTTCCCAATACAAAAATGGAGGAAAGATAGAGTGTTTCTTTGTGGATCAGTATATCATTGTGCATAGGCCAGCATAGAAACAAACTTTTAAGTATTGCAAGGATTAAATTCCAACGTCTCAGGCCTCAGCCATCTTCTGGTGGAGCTTTAACAGCAAAAGTTAAGAATTCAAAGCTGACGATATTGAAATCCTAGTTTGTTTCTTTAAAATGTTTTTGCACAGCCATCTATTTGAGAAATTGAAAAAATTGGCATTTTCCCGGGTTAAATGAAAAATTCCTGCAGGATGTTGGGAGAACACGAATAAGGTGAGATCGGGAACGGCAAGGCATCAATCTTTTAAATTTGAAGGCTATAGTTTGAAGCCTCCTTGGACATTAGGAACTCACGTTATCAACGAAAATAAGTATTTATTTTAGTATCCTTTATGGCAAACTTCAGATTTATGAAACAAGGAAGCGCTTTCACATATGACTCTTTTCCCACAACGTATCGTTTTCAAAGGTTGCATGGCCTGGTCATCGTGGAATGGAGGCTGCAAAGAGTGCGGCCAGTACAGGCAAAGAGTCGGTAAGTGACAAGACGAAAATTTCAGTATGTGTAACTCAAAGGCGTGTTTGTAGGTTTTCACTATTGTTTTACAGCTTCAAAAGACTGCATGCACATTAATAAGCTTTTATTGAAATGGATGAATTCTTTTGTATTGATGGCAAAATAGACTGCATTTAAAGTCATGGGCATTACGCATTGGCCAATGGATTGATAACCAAACATGTAGGTTTAAGTTGCATTGAAAAAATGCATTGTTTGTCAGTTTCTCTATTCCCTAGGTGGACAATTTGGCGGAAAGTTCAATACTTCTCCTAAATAAATGGTTTCTCTTTATTAAAAAAAGGGCTGACTTAGGCCCAATCATCATTACTTTAAAAAAAATATATAAATAACCTTACTTCTAGAATTCAACTGTTCCAGAACTCAGGAATCACGGCCTTGTAAATGTAAGTGGTTTCATCCATGAGGATAAAGTAAAAGACTGAACTAATTTCCTGTTTTTGAAATTGCAAAATGTTGCTCGACTGTCCTTTCATTAAATACCTCAATCTTCAAAACAACACTTTTTCTGCCGGAGTTTTATTATTTCCGATTAGATGCTATATTTATATTTTCTCTCGCAAAACGAAGGAAATTTTGTTCAGCCGTAAAACGAAAAGACAACCATTGCACCTGCTGCACGGCAGGCGCGATTTTGGCGAGCGAATGGTTAACATTCTTAGTATTTTCTTATCGCTGCCGTTGTTATTTTTTTCAACATCAGGGAGTTGGGGATGTGAAGAAACTTTTACGGAGGGCGACGGTTAAAAGAAAGGAGAAAGGAGGGAATGGGTCATTAGTTATACATTAATCATTACTTTCCTTTTCAAAAATAAAGGTCCTCCTGAAATTAATTCTCGGCGAGAGAAGTCTGTCAAATTTAATTCAACCCTTCAAGTGGATTGTCTTGTGAGGGGTTTTCCTCAACCAGAGGTGAATTGGACAAGAGATGGAAAGCCACTTAATACCACGAACAAGCTCACCATTAAACAAGTGACTTATGGAGACGCTGGTCAATATACATGCAGTGCGAAGAACAGTCAAGGGAAAAGTGAAGCAGCTTTTCAGGTTACTGTTACAGGTAAATGTTAATTTTACTTATTCTCTTCCAGTTACTCTTTTCGTTTTCTGTTTTTTTTTTCTTTTTTTTCACCTTTTTTGAACTGTGCTTCTTAATTCCACGTCCAGGTCCTCCTGAAATTAATCCTTGGCTCATCAATCAGTCGGTTACATACAATTCGCCTCTTCAGTTCAATTGCTCTTTAAGCGGTTTCCCTACACCTGAGGTACTCTGGACTAGGGATGGGATTAATATTGGCAAAAATAACACTCTCACGATTCGTCAAGCGAGGTTTGAAGACTCTGGCGAATACACATGTAGCGCTAAAAACCCCACTGGAAGCAAGAAATCAACCTTTTGGATTGAAGTGAAAGGAGGTACAGTTCTCATTCACATAAAAGAAAAAGAGTTATGGTTCATGATTTGAACAAATGTTCAATTTCGTTACTGCAAAAATTCAAGAGTGAAGACGATGCTCATTTTTCGAATCAGATCTACGAGTTCAAACCACATAAAAGAGAAAATTGATTAAGGATAAAAAGATATTTTAATGATGCTTTGATGATATTTGAAAAACGGGTTTAGATTAACCGGTAAATCAAACATAATGACAGAACTTAGAGAAAACGTAGATTCTGATTGGTCAGAGAACTGAAAAATTTTCCTGCCCTGCGAAATAATGCCATACTAGACGATATCTCAGATTTTAAGCTATCGAAAGCCTTTAGTTTAATAGAATAGAGGGAGACGCTTTGAATGCCGCGATAAAACGAGAAAAATGTTATTTTCTTAACAATTATCAAGTTTTCTATTTGTAAAATTTAGTTTTAGTTTGGTCGCGCCGTTTTAAGCTTTATATTTCGCTTTCGCTGCATCCTAACAGGAAATTGCTCATTTTTTCACTGTATGAGCCAATGGAAAAGCATTTGAAATGTTTTTCGAGGTTTCCACTTGAGATTCATGACTTCCTGCCAAGCTATAACGCCTACTTTGTCTTCTCAATTTAACGTTGGGTCTCATATTTATGCTGAAATTTTTATTTTAATTACTGAGCAGCGCCCAAATCATGTCACTCGAGGTTTTCTAAACCCGAGAATAAATGTGAGAACAGACTAGCACGGACTCCATGTCAAACCCATTCATGCTCCCATTTACTGTGAACCCATTTCAAAGCTGGATGCAATCAAAGCGGCCCTTGATGCGTATGAAACCATTGGCCAGCTGTTAAGGGTATCTCTACCGAGAGCGAGAACCAACCCCCACCAAACCGGGAAAAATACGGAGCTGCTTAGACCCTTCTTAGACTCTCAATAAAGCCATTCGATGTCCGAAGTATATCATCCCCACCTTGGAAGAAAACATCCACTAGCTGCATGGAAGGAATAGATCTCAAAGAGGCAAAACATACCCTTGTCCCTATGATCATCTCTGATTACCATAATGTTCACACCATGTGGTCGCTACAGATGGACTAGGCTATTATTTGTCATATCCTCTGCATCAAAAGAACGGCAGCGCCAAATTCACATGGTGCTTGATGGCCTCCTAAGCTTCGGTATTACTCACGGCATCTTAATCCCTGGCTGTGGCGCCAATGACATGCAAGCCAGAATCGACCACGACCGCAGCCTTATCGCTGTGCTTGAGGGATTTGATTGAAGGTGAATGTCAACAGGATGAAATTCCTTATTTGCAAAGCCACCTTCATGAGCCATGTTACCACTACGGATGGCCTCCAGCCCAACCCTGTCACAGTTAAAGCTATGATCACCATGCCCACTCCAACCGAAAAGCAAGCAGTGCGCCGATTCCTGGGGAATATTAATTACCTGGCCAAATTCTGTTCCGAACTAAGCAGCGTCACCCAACTTCAATACAACCTCACCAAAGAGGACATGCCGTTCCTGTGGTCAACAAGGCACCAGCAAGCCTTTGATTCAGCAAAAGCCCTAGCCACCTCTGCAGCATGCCTGGCATACTTTGACGTAACTGCGCCACTGATCCTTCAAGTGAAGGCCTCTGACTATGGCCAAGGAGCTGCCCTCTTACAAACCATCAAACCACACAGTAGCAGCGCCCTTGACGAGTCTGCTCTACGACCCATTGCGTACTGCAATAATAATAGGATCACAATCAATGTACTCTACTTCAGTCCAGAGCAGGTGGTTTCCAGGTGTCTTCTGAAACTGCAGAGGCCTTTGTCTAAGCATGTCGTCTCTCGATCTGTCATATTACTCGTTTAACCACTACTTGCATAGGACTGCATGTCCCGCTGATGTAAACTTCGCATTACTCACGGGAATCTTTTAACCTCGGGCTCTTGTTTTAAAGATGCAGTTCCATGGATGGCGAGTGACTTGTTACTATTTATAACATCAGTGAAGTGAATGGAATGCTTTCGGTTCTTCAAATGCTCTAGCAAACTATCAGCGTTTTCGCGAACCAAGATTATAGGGTGATAAGGTTATCGATTGCTCCTAAAACTCTATAGCGATAACAGGGTAGACCATACTCTCCATGGCTGCGCCTTCTGTCTTTCGTAAACTGGTCCGAGATAATAGGAGTGTGTAGACCTACATACGAAGTTATTTCCGCGATCTGACAAATGATTATGTTTCATATAAAGCGCTAGTGTCATTATCAAATGTTCATTATGTTAAGTTATGGCGTTTAATGTGTTCTGTGTAAATGATATTGGAATACCTCCGATTTTCCGAGGACATGTTATTTTATTTACCTCCTAGTTCGACCAAAAGTGGATATTTCTGGAGCAAGCAATCTCATCATAGAAGGAAACAGTGTGAACTTGACGTGTAAAGTTGTGGAGGGTCGGCCTGAACCACAGATCACCTGGCTCAAGAATAATACATTGCACAGACAGAGTTTGTCTCTCTTCTTTTCTGAGATAACAAAGGGGGATGAAGGGTGGTACACTTGTAAGGCAGAGAATGTAGCAGGCTTTGACACCAAAGACATTGACATTTCTGTAAAAGGTGTGTTCGTCAAGTGTACAGTAATTCTTCACACAACTTGATTAGTTATTTATTGCGAAGAACTGGAAAGTCTTTACACTTGTTCGTTTGTTCCTGCTCTAAACATATGATGGTTTCATGGCTAAGCTAGTAATATAGCCCGACTAACATGGTTTTGGAAGCATTTGTTTGGAATGATCACAAAATGGTGCATCGATTTCTTCTTTTTTAAATTGTTATTTATTAGTTTTTTTATATTTATTATTTCTTATTTTTGCGGGTGGAGGGAGGGGGGGGGGAGGCTTTGGGTGGCTTATAATTTTGTAATTTGTATTTATATGCTTACTTTGCAGTTCCACCCCGTGTTAGTGATGAGTTAAGAAATTTCACCATTGCATTTAATTCCACATTTACAAAAGAGTGTTATTTGAGAGGTGATCCACACGTATATGTCAACTGGACCAAGGATGGAGTGCTACTTAATAAAACCAACACCCTAGTTATTAGACAAGCGAAGTTTAAAGATAAAGGCTTTTATGAATGTACTGCTAAAAATTATTATGGAAAAGCAAACTCTTCCTTCTGGATCGATGTCACAGGTAAACTCTATGTTGTAGTTTATGTCATTTATCAAACTTGTAACTTACCAAAGCGTATGTTTTTTAAGCTTCAGCAAAATTTAAATAGACCTATTTTTTTCTCTCTTTTCATCCATTTCCTTTAAAAATATCGACGACCAAGGAACTAAGGAGTCATGATCTTATGATACATTTTCATAGGTGTTAAAGGTAGTACATCAACTTGGCTTTGAATGTATCATTACCTAAATTTTAAGGATTGAAGTTGGAGAGAGATTTTAAAGGAACATTCATATCACTTGTTTTAAATTACCAACATTAGTACTCTTTTTTCCTAGAAAAGGGTACCTGATCACGTACAGTTGATTCTGACTTACACACACCCAGATTGTAAATGAAGCTAAATCCGTGACCAATTGAAAATCCTGTGATCCACTCCAATGTTTTTATCCCTGAACTAATGTTAAAACGCACAATCTGGATACGTCAAATGACGGATTTCCTATCTTTTTACATTACAGAATGCATATGTTATTTAACAAATAGAGAAGCCTTGACTGTGCTCTGTTCTGTTATAAAGCACGCAGGAAGCGGCTAGAGCACGAAAGAAGTGTAGGAAGAAACACTCGACTACGTCTCGTGTTTCTCCCTACACTTCTTTCGTGCTCTAGCCGCTTCCTAAGTGCTTTATAACAGAACAGAGCACAGTCAAGGCTTCTCCATTTGTTTTATAATAAAGAATCCGTTAAATTACTCAAGCATTACTTTCAATTTTCAAAACAAACTTTATTTCCAAAGCGAACAACAATGTCTTCAGCATGCTCTATACTCTCATAAAGCACGCTACAATAAGCCAATAAGAATCCTTGTTAGAATGGTTCAAATAATCTGATTGGCTGTACAAGACTACAGCTGTCAAAAGTGTCAAACCATCAAAGTTCACATTCTACGATAGTTTACAAACTAAAATAGTTCGGCAAGTCGAATTTAACACTTTTGCCTGAAGTTTTTAAGTCTCTAATACAGAATCTTGAAGTGAAATGTTCAGTGAACTTCAGCCGAATTATGGCTCATAAAAACACGCGAGTTTTTTGACATGACAAGGTCGAAAACAAACTGTTCAAGGCGAGTATTTTTTGAATGAACGACAGCCGAATTCACCGGAGCATGAAGATCGCTCGTGATGGCAGCGCCGCAAAACTCGGCTGCAGTGACTTATGTGACTTTCCACTCAACGTATCGGAAAGGATATCAGAGCAAGCTCTTATTTTTTCACTCGAAGGGTGGCTGATGTAGTTTCTGAGGCTTGCTTTACTGTGATGACCGGAGATCGCCATGATGAGCGAGCCGCGATGAACTTAGCATGATCATATTCGCTCAGACACCGTCATGATTAGTATGAATTTTAACAATTATGCCAGTTTGGTTATATTTTTCATCATTTCTGTTTTGTTCTGTTTTGTTTTTGAACACTGAACTTTATATACTTTTCGAATGTTAGCTGTGTTTGATTTTTATTACCGTACGTAAGCTTGCAATTTAACTGAGCGTGAAAATCTTTAAAACTCGGAATGTTTATTTTGTTTTTTCCTTTGAGGATTTTCTGCTCACGTTTTAATAACGTAAATTACGGCGCCTAGTATGTTTACAAACCTTTGTTTGATTCTTCTGTTGCTACTTGCCGGCTCGCTTTCAATTATCGGAAAAAAGGTAAAAAGAATTCCCGGAAAAGCTCGAACACAGTACAATTGGCAGATGGCGTGACAGCTGTAGCTACGCTCTATGCCCTATACTCTCATAGAGCACGCTCTTTCAACCAATGACAACGCGCGTTATATTCAAACTTTATTATAAATATGTATATGTATATTGTTAAAAGATGAAACTGATATTCATTGAACATATATGTTTTAACATCACACTCAACAACCAAAAAGAAACGGATGAATGTTAGTGGGACACATGGGACAACTTAAGGCTAAACAATATATTTTTATGCTGAACGAGAAGAAAACCTTTCGAAAAAATCGACCTTAGTAAAAAATAGGCTTGAACATCACTTTTTTTGTTTTGATGTTTTGTTGTTGTTGTTTCGTCGTTTTATCAAAGGTTGTTTAAATGGGGTTGAAATGGACTATGCAAACCTTATTAATTTTGGGGTTTTTTTAATTCAAGTATCTCCCCAGATTATAGAACCTCCGATCAACCAGTCTGTTACGGAAGGAAACTCTGTGAACTTCAGTTGTCGAGCTTCAGGTGTGCCAACACCAACATTAGTCTGGGTTTTTAATGATGCTGAGCTGCCATTTGGTATAAATCGCGATGGAGTATCATTCCTGGAATTTTTAAGCGTCACAAAAGGGATGGAAGGGTCTTACAAGTGTATAGCGGAAAATACAGCAAATACAACTAGTTCCTCTGCAACACTGCGTGTTTACGGTAAGTTTAATGATAATGACGATAACGATGACGATGGTCATGACGATTGCGATGACGCTGACGCTGCCGTTGACCGTGATGATGATGCCGACGATGACCATGGCGATGACGACGATGTGACGCTAGCACTGAACTGCTGCTGACGGTGAGGATGACAAAGGTGGATCACGATTTTAATCAATTGCTTTTTTCTTAACGTAGGGAAAGCCTCTGCTCAAGTTGCTACAGATCAGTATCCAGCACTCACAGCAGGTGACAATCTCACTTTGACCTGCATCGTCAACGAAGAAACAATAAATGTAACTTGGAAAAAAGATGGAGACTCACCACCCGAAAGAGCAAAGATTCATACACGATTCGATGAAAAAATGAGTGACCTTGCTATAACTGAAGTTGTGAAGGAGGACAGTGCTGTGTATTCTTGTGAGGCACATAACACACTCGGTTTTGTTGCCCGTTCCTTTGTAAAAATAAACGTCATAGGTAAGTTGGTGTTACCGCTGTGTCTTAAAAAAATACAACCATACTGATTAAAAATTGTATCTGCAAATAGATTAAAAATGTTAATCAGTTAAAGACGAAACAATAAGGGTCACCTGATCCATTTACATGAAATTACCTTACATCGCTCTATGAACTTCAGGTATTTCATTTCAAAGAGTAGGTGTCAATCACACGTTAAATAATAGACAAAGCTATTACAAACAACGACGGAAAATGAAGCAAATAGAACTAGTTCCTTCGCAACACTGCGTGTTTACGGTAAGTTTAATGATAATGACGATAACGATGACGATTATGATGACGCTGACGCTAACCGTGATGATGACGCCGACAATAACCATGGCGATGACGATGATGTGACGCTGACACTGAACTGCTGCTGACGGTGAGGGTGACAAATGTGGAGCACGATTTTAATCAATTGCCTTTCTCTTAACGTAGGGAAAGCCTCTGCTCAAGTTGTTACAGATCAGTATCCAGCACTCACAGCAGGTGACAATCTCACTTTGACCTGCATCGTCAACGAAGAAACAATAAATGTAACTTGGAAAAAAGATGGAGACTCACCACCCGAAAGAGCAAAAATTGGTACACGATTCGATAACAAATTGAGTGAACTTGCAACAACTGAAGTTGTGAAGGAGGACAGTGGTGTGTATTCTTGTGAGGCACGTAACAAGCTCGGTTTTGTTGCCCATTCCTCTGTATAAATAAACGTCATAGGTAAGTTGGTGTTACCATTGTGTCTTAAAAAAATACAACTTTACTAATTAAAAAATATATTTTCAAATAGATAAAAACTGTTTATCAGTTAAAGACGAAACAAATATGGGTCATCGCCATGGTTATTATCGGCGTCATAATCACGGTCAGCGTCATCATCATCGTCATCGTTATCGTCATTATCATTAAACTTACCGTAAACACGCAGTGTTGCAGAGGAACTAGTTGTATTTGCTTTAATTTCTGTTGTTGTTTGGAATAGCTTTGCCCATTACTTAACTCGTGATTGACACCCTCTCTTTGAAACGAAATACCTGAAGTTCATAGAGCGATGCAAGGTTATTTCATGTAAATGGTAACATGAGATAACCTTATATCGCTCTATGAACTTCAGGTATTTCGTTTCAAAGAGAAGGTGTCAATCACGAGTTAAGTAATGGGCAAAGCACTGCGTGTTTACGGTAAGTTTAATGAAAATGACGATAACGATGACGATGGCCATGACGATTGCGATGACGCTGACGCTGCCGTTGACCGTGATGATGATGTCGACGATAACCATGGCGATGACGACGATGTGACGCTGACACTGAACTGCTGCTGACAGTGAGGGTGACAAATGTGGACCACGATTTTAATCTATTGCCTTTTTCTTAACGTAGGAAAAGCCTCTGCTCAAGTTGTTCCAGGTAAGTATCCAGCACTCACAGCAGGTGACAATCTCACATTGAACTGCATCGTCAACGAAGAAACAATAAATGTAACTTGGAAAAAAGATGGAGACTCACCACCCGAAAGAGCCAAGATTCATACACGATTCGATGAAAAAATGAGTGACCTTGCTATAACTGAAGTTGTGAAGGAGGACAGTGCTGTGTATTCTTGTGAGGCACGTAACAAGCTCGGTTTTGTTGCCCGTTCCTTTGTAAAAATAAACGTCATAGGTAAGTTGGTGTTACCATTGTGTCTTAAGAAAATACAACTTTACTGATTAAGAAATATATTTTCAAATAGATGAAAACTGTTTATCAGTTAAAGACGAAACAAATGTAGGTCACCTGACCCATTTACATGAAATAACCTTACATCGCTCTATGAACTTCAGGTATTTCCTTTCAAAGAGCAGGTGTCAATCACGAGTTAAATAATGGGCAAAGCTATTTTAAACAACTTGAATTTGATTAGTACTTTTACTACCGTCGAGATTTGTCTAATGATCATTTATCTACCTTACACAATTAGCTAAGCAAGTGCAAAGTTTCAACACTTTATGGTATTACATTGGCGGATCAGTGGCGGCAGCGATTGTCATTTCGCTAATTTCCTGGTATTTCCGCAAGCGTCGAAGGACAGGTGACGTCCATTTTTCTGCGTTATTTCAGATTGCTTTGTCTTAAAGTAAAAGAAGGAAATGTTTAAACTTATTAAACATGTCTACTGAGGGGATGGGGAACACTGAGCTACGAGTCTAAGAGAAGAGATATTTTTAGAAGAATTACTCGCGTGTGGCCAAAAATTGCTAATTGCAGAGTTTTTTCACATTTGTATATGTATTGATAATAATTTAAATTCAGCAAATATCACGTCACTCCTAATTTGTGCAGATTCAAATTTCCTGCCACTACACAGAATTTTTATTAGAATATTTGATTTAATAAATTAATGCAAAGTTTTTCCTTCTTTATCTCCTTTCATTCATTATTTGGAATTGCAGCTATGGCTCTGTAAGTCAACTACTTTACCTTTCATTCATCAAATTCATCGGGAAAAAAAATCCTCCATTGCATGATGACGATAACAAAATCATATCGCAGTAATTACTTTTATCGTGCTTATCGTGCTTGTGATGCATTATTAACATTCATTATGTGTTTTTAGAATCAGCTTCATTAGTTCCTTTGTTTAATTTCTTTATCTCTTTAGTACCTTCCATATATTTTCAGTTAGATTAATCCATAGATTTAGTACTTTGAAATAAAAATCGAAATGCAAAAAAAATTTAATTAAATAAGTAAAATTTCTGATTTTAAAACCAACTGTTTCTTTTTTGATTTTAACAAACATCCGATCGACAAAGTTTACTCAAATAACAAAAATTACTAATATGTTTTGTAATAATTTATGTTTTTGGTATAGTGAAAACATTGTTCTCTCACTATCGGCAGGAGAAATTATCTCGCCAATCAAAATCCTGGCAAACGAACTTTTTACCCTCTGATTTCTCTTTTCTTTTTATCACTTTTCTTTGTTTTGATACTGAAAGTAAGCAATGCTGATTTTCTACATTTAGTCCTGACCAAGAGCAGGCAATTCAGATGGAGCAATTTAATGCAGAGGTAGATGAGTGGGAGGTTGCGGTGAACCGTGTCCTGCTACAAGACGTCATTGGACGAGGGGCGTTTGGAGCCGTGTGGAGAGCTCTCCTGAGTTCACCAAATGGACAACCTGGAAATCGGACGGTGGCCGCTAAATGTTTCACGCGTAAGCCACCTTCAATTTGTTCTATTGATACATATGTTGATCTCTGGGGTGGTTATAAAAATGTTTCATTTGGGGAGGGGGGTGGGGAAGGCGTGGTCCAAAATTACTTATCGACCCACACACACCCCCCTCTTCTTCACTCAAGGTTACGCGCGGGAAAAAATAGAAGAAGGCGGGGGGGGAGCAAACAAACAGAGAAGATAATCAACCAGTTTGATCGTGAAAGTGGTCCTGCAATAATTCTTGTTTCCAACAAGTAGTGTAAAAGGTCACAGGCATAGGTTAGAAGGGGGTTAATATGGGTTAATATCAGCAACAACCCACTCCTTAGGGGGGGGGAAGGTGTTGCGGATACGCTGGATACTCCGTCTAGATCCGCTGCTGAATCCAGTAGAATTTTTTTCTCCCTTTGGACCTATTCCCCACTTACTAGTGACTGATTATCCCGAGTTGGAGTGGGCAGTCTAACAGACTGACTGCACGGTGCTTTTCGCTGGCAAAAGACATTTACCGAACGGAAGATGTGAAGCATCTGCAGTGATAGCAAAACTAAAGAAGGTAAGAAAAATTGGTAGGATTTAACCTTAACTGGTTCCAATTCGGCCTTTATACTCATAGTCAACTCAGCCATGGCTGAGGTCAGTGAGTTGGGTAATCTCCTAGCTGCGAAAATTATCATCCAAACAGTAATAAGAAGATGCAAGGTTTGTAACTCTGCCGGATTCTTTCTGGCTTGAACCTGCATGCAACAAATGTATTAATCAGAATGTGTCTCTATCAAAGTATACTTTTGTTGTAGCCACTGCTGGAGAGGAAGGAAGGAAATGTTTGATGAGAGAAATTGAGCTGGGGAAACTTATCGGTGAAAACGTTTCGCCAAACATTGTAAAGTTCATGGGCTGCGTTACGACAGAAAGTAAGTACTAAGCGTACAGCATCTTTTCTGAGTATATGTTATTAACGATACTATAAGTGCTGAATGAACCCTCTTGAGAGCTCTTAACATGAGATCCGTAACTAGGATGTTAATGGAGCCAAGTTCGTCTTTTTTTTTGTGGCAAACAGACTGTTTCTCTTCGAGAGTATGTATCCATCGACAGTTCATTAAGATTTCGGTTGGATAGCTTGAAATCTCGTTAACGGGGCTAACCGGCTTTCTCCCTTTAACCTGTAGCAAATTTTTGAAAGTAAATTCTGATGAAGGTAGATCCTAAAAGAATGAGTCCTTCATGTAAGCTAAACTGCTTTATGAAGAAAGCCATCAGTAATTTTATCTTTGATACGTCACTTAAGTTCACCCCATACTCATCATGGAGTACTTGCCATTTGGTGACCTACTTGGTTACCTCAGGAAATGCCGAGGAGTGAGGGACCGGTTTTATCTTGGTGAGGGAAGAGCTCAGGATTTGAACAACTACGATCTCGTGTTGTTTGCCAAACAAATCGCCGCCGGCATGGTGTTCCTTGGAACGCGAGGTGTAAGTAGAATACTTGTCACATGTTAATTCTAATTCAGAAAAATCTTTCAGAGATTTAAACTTTTTATTTTTCAATAGCTCGGATTTTGGCCAACATTTATGAGTGCCTTTGAATTAGATAAACCTCTTTGTTGACATTAGTAGGTCAGCGCAGATGTCTAAAAAAAAAAAAGAGCCAAAAGAAACGAAAATAAGGTTCATAATAATTCGGTTCCTGCGCCTCAAAAAATCCCAGCTATGATTATCTGGGATGGTGTAAAATTAAGCGTAAAAAAACAGACCCATGCAGTTCTCAAAGGTCGCGTATGCACTGATAGCGTATATATATATATATATATATATGTGTGTGTGTGTGTAAAATTTTGATTCGTAAAACAGTGCTCAATACATAGGAGTAGAGCGATGTATATAAATGGCATGGCTTAAGTGATCCCACATGTGTGAGATCACTTGGGGTGGCTTTATTGCCTTACCTCCATCCTAGCATCAGCACTGCACTGATGAGGCCCAGAAGGCCGAAACAGTACTGTCTGCAGTTAGTTATATATATATATATATATATATATATATATATATATATATATATAACTAACTGCAGACAGTACTTTTTTTTTTTTTAATATAAAAGCCTGGAGACCAGGCAGTTTTATTTCGTCAATGATATCTATTTACAATTCTAATTGATTAAAGTATTCGAATTAAATTATGAGTTATTTAGGTAATTACAGGTCTCAATTAACTAATGATATTTTCTCTTACAGGCGGCACGAACAGCGCACGGGCTATAACAGCCCGGAGTAAGCGCCCACCTGTAAGAGGTAACAAAGTTCTATTTAAAAGTTTTCTATTTACTATTTACAAAGAGATATTTCAGACCATGTGGGGCGCAAACAGCGCGCGGGCCTGTAGCCCGGAGTAAGCACCCCTCATGGGCGAGATTTAACAAGTTTTATTATATGCAAAGGTTCAGGGGGGAGCAAGAGAGGGGAAGAAGATGGGCTTACCAGCGTCGACCGAACAAAGTACGTTTTTAAAAGACCAAAAATTCCTTAAGGTATCAGTGTCGTTACTAAGAATTCTGAGTTGGACATCTTTCTTAATTAAGTCTATAATCGCGTTGGAGCTCAAAAGAGAACCTTCGAAGGTAGCTTTATTTCTGGCAAGCCAACACCAATATATGATGGTTGCCTTGAGAAAGTTAGATAAGGATATAGCGGTGGTAGATTGGTCTAGGGAAAAAGGGTAGTAGATAGATGTAGGGGAGATAGAGAAGGGGGAGTCGAGTAGAGCACGGAAAAGGGGGGAGAAGTGGTCCCAGATTTTCACAACTCTGGGACATCCCAAGAAGCAGTGTTCAATAGTTTCCGTTTTTCCGCAGATCGCGCATTTGTCATTATTGATGTATCCCCAAGACTTAAGGAGATATCTTACGCGGATCATTCTATGGATCAATAGCCAAATTAGATCGTTCTTCTTGTTTTCAATTAGCTTTAGGCGAGACTTGCGCCACACCCAGGCCCAACGATTGATGGGGCGGTCCATAGCAGACGCCAAAAAACCGGAGCACCGGGGTGCAACGCAGACGGGGTCAAGCAACAAAGGATATAAATTCTTACCGGTGAGTAAATCAGGTAAGGCACCAGTTTTCTGATGCAAGGTACGGAAATTATCTAGACAAAGGCGGTAGTAATTGGAAGGAAGGAAGGAAGAGGGAGCAGAATTGGTGGGAAAAGAAAAACGGGGATCTAGAATAGTTAGCTTATGTCCTAAAAAATATCGAGCTAGGTAATGCCATTTGGATGTGCCAAAGTCATCTCTTAAACTGGAAAAAACAGAAAGGCGCAGGCTAGCGCACTTAGCTTTAAAATTAACGACGTTGAGGCCCCCGGATGATGGGGGCGCACAACAGCGATCGCGACTAACATTTTCCATTTTTCCTCTCCAGATAAAAGGCCAAATGATCGACTTAAAGCTATCGTGCACCCAACGGGGTGGGGGGATGACTTTAGCAACGTGCCATAAACGGCTTGCGCCTAAAGTATTTACAATTAAGGTCCTACCGATAAAAGACAGGTCTCTTTGTTTCCAAAGATTTAGAACCGAACTTAGTTTGTCTAATTTGGCCCGCCAATTGTCGTCGTCGACATTGACGAGGCCGTTTGAGAAGTAAACACCAAGCACTCTCATTTTAGTGACCCATTTGAGGCCATAGGGAGATTCAATTCTAGTTCGCCATTTTCCTAACCACATTGCTTCAGATTTGGACGTGTTCAGTTTAGCGCCAGATCCTTGTTCAAATTTTGATACGACTCGGAGAAGTGAAGAAAGAGATCTTTCGGATTTTAAGATGCAAGTAGCATCGTCAGCGTACTGGGATATTTTATATTGAAGGCCCCCTGCTCCGGGGAGCAGGAAACCTTCAATATCTTTACAATTACGGATTTGCGTTGATAATACTTCTGAAACTAGCACATAAAGGAGAGGAGATAATGGGCATCCCTGTCTCACCCCTCTTCTTAAGTGGACAGGGGGGGACAGGGAGCCATTAACAATGATTCTAGAGAAGGCTTTAGAATAAAATAGTTCGACCCACCCACAAAAGGAGGGGCCGAAACCAAATTTACGCAATACTCTCATCATGAATTCGTGGTCAACTCGGTCAAAAGCTTTTTCTTGATCTAAGGAAATGAGAATACCCGGTTCATTAGTTTTGTCAATCATGTCGAGGGCATCACGAAGTAAGGCCAAATTTGAGAAGATAGTGCGGCCGACCACGCCGCACGTTTGGTCTGAATGCACGATGGAGTTCATGACTTTTTTCAATCGTTCAGTGATGATTTTAGATGCTAACTTGTAGTCAGTGTTTAACAAGGAAATTGGGCGCCAATTTTTTGCGAGGCGTCGATCATCTTTTTTGTGGATGAGTCGTAGGAGGCCCTCGTACTGGCTATCCGCGAGGGAGCCAGCAAGAAAGGCCTCGTTCAAAACAGAAAGGAGAGATTCGCTCAAATTGTTCCAAAAACACGAGTAAAATTCTGTTGGGAGACCATCAGAACCGGGTGACTTGCCGGTCTGAAGGCCTTCCAATGCAGTAAGTAATTCTTTATTAGAAAAAGGGCCTTCACATAGATTGCGCTCATAATCAGTCAGTGAAAATTCGAGGCCGTCAATTATTTCAGTTTGAATTCGCATATCAAGAGGATCTTGGGTGAATAAATTCTTGTAGAAATTGGTTAAAATTCTTTCAAGATCATTTTGAGAATTTCTGAGAACACCGTTCTCGTCAAAAAAAGATTCAAAACTATTCATGTCAGCTCGTTTTTTCTCCAGACGGAAGAAATAGCGTGTTGGTTTCTCACCTTCTTCGAACCATTGTGCTCGGGAGCGGACTTTAGCTCCTTCGGCTTCTTTCGAGATCAGAGAGGACAATTGGCTTTCCAAATCGCTAATTACACCTGGGTTATTTAAGCGATTAGAATGTAAAGCGTTTTTAGCATGGGTTAATTGCTTAGTAATTAGGATTCTTTTGGCATTTGCTGTTCTCTGTTTACGGATACAGTATGAAATACTTGTTTTGCGGATTTCAATTTTTAGAGCATCCCACCATTCGCGAAGGGAGGCGAATTCGGGGATTTTAAGCTTAAAGTTGTTAATCGATTCTGACATAATGTTTTTAAATTCTACATCTGAGAGTAAAGAGCTGTTGAACTTCCAAATTCCAGGACCGTGATTAGAAGGGTTAGTCGTTAGTTCAATTTTTACAAAGTCATGATCGGATAGGTCGTATACGCATGGAAGAATATTACATTTCGTTACTAGGGTTAAGCCTTTAGCGACGAGAAAGCGGTCAATTCTAGATGCCTGGGTATGGTCTTTATTAGACCAGGTGAAAGCTACTTTGCGCGGGTTGTTTTTGCGCCAAATGTCTGTAAGTGAGAAGTCAGCACAAAGGGATCGGAGAAGCTTTTGATCAGACAATAGGATGGCGGAACAATTTAATTTATCTAGGACATTGTCCACACAATTAAAGTCTCCCCCGATCACTAGGTCCCCTTGGGGGAGAAAGTAATTGTGCAGACAAGAGAAAAAACTTTTACGATCCGAAATAGTATTGGGAGAGTAAATGTTTACTAAATTTAGTTTAGAATTATAGTAGTCAATGAGTAAGCTCAATATTCTTCCTTCGGAATCGGTCAAAAAACGGATAATTTTGCCTGGAAAGTTTAGAGAAAAGAGGATGGCAACACCGGCAGACCTGCCAGTCCCGAAGGACCACAGACATTTGCCGCGCCAGAGTATTTCGAATTCCTCCGCTTGTTTTTTGCATGAGACATGTGTTTCTTGTAAAAGGATTATGTCACAGTTTGAATAATTTAATTCTTGAATAATTTTTCGACTTTTACTGGAGGACCCGAGTCCTCGCACATTTAGAGAAATTATTTTAAGCTTACTCATTGAATATAAATAAAAATTAATATCTGTACCGCCTTCTCCTAAGTTTAACTCTCTCCCATCCATCATCATCAGTTTCGGAGCCAGAGTAGTCACGGCGGGAAGATCTATCGCGGTCATCGCGGCCGCGATAATAATCTCGATCGCTTCTATCTCTCTCTCTTCTACCGTCTCTCCGGTCATCTCTTCGTTCTTCTCGATCGTCCCTCCCTCGCTCGTCTCTTCGTTCTCTTGGTCGTTCTCTTCTACCTTCGTCGCGTTGTTGTTCTCGTTGTTTCTCTTGATCTTGTTGTTTCTGTTGCTCTTGCTGTTCCTGCTTTTCTAGTAATTTCTGTTGTTCTTCTTGTTGTCGCTGTTGTTCTCTCTGTTGTTGTAGTTTTTTCTGCCTTTCTTCTCTTTCCTTGGCGCGCTGGGCTCGCTCTTGTTTCTTTTCCTTTTCAGTTTTAGGTGGCGTTGGCTCACTATCGACGTTCGCGCTGAAGAGCAGGAAGGGGCATTGAGGCATGGAATGGTTGTCCGCTAAACAAACGGAACATCTTGGCGAGTCTTTACATTCTTGAGCTCGATGCCCAGGGCATTCACAATTAAAACAACGGACTGCAGAGCAGTCTTTGGCCATGTGGTCAGTAGCTCCACAATTCCGGCAAGCTTTTGGCTGATTTGGGTACCATATTTTGATAGGTTCACCAGCTATGTTGATGTTGGCAGGGATGGTTCGATGTAGCGCCATTCGAGCCGTTCTTACTCCATTCTCGATATGTTGTGCAATTTTGTCGCGCCGAAATGAAAGGACACGACCGTAGTGGCTGAGTCGGCCAATCACGGCAGTGTCGGGTAGTTCAGCGGGGGCTTCATGGATCTTGACGAGGACCAAACGATTTTCGCAGTCGCCCAGGAACACTTTGAGACCGGCAATCACGACAAAAGGTGTTTCAAGAGCGGCTTCTTTAGCTGCACGGCTCTTAAAAGTCACGATCCAAGATCTATTGGACGCCTTTCTCTGGATTCCGGTGAT
>NC_142674.1:13178118-13190618 GCF_964200805.1 Pocillopora damicornis | reverse complement strand
CGGGGAAGTGATCGCACTTTTCAGCACGACTTTACTGTATTTTAACGCCGTGCGGCTAACGTGTAACTCTCATTTGTTACTTCCTTTTCAGACATATTTGGAACTTCTTGACATGGGCGCTTATGACAAGGCAAAATACTCCAGGGTTGAAGATCTCGGAGATGAAGATGCAGAATCAAGTGAGGAAGTTGCAAAGAAGGTTGAAGATCTCGGAGATGAAGATGCAGAACCAAGTGAGGAAGTTGCAAAGACGGCCTCAGCTAAGGGATTGAGAAGAAGTGCCAGTGACCGCCGTTAGGGTAAATAATCGTCACCTCTCGGTGCTAAACTAAGTGTAGGTTTGTTTTAGTTAAATTTCTCTCAATATTAATATTAGAAGAATATGTAAAAGCTTTGTCCTTGATTAACAAAATGATAATAATATAAGCACAAAACCCAATTAATTAATTCTTAAAGGATGCCAATAATAAATAATTTAATCGGTTTCAGAATAACAAAATTTGGATAGATATGAATTAAACTTCCGTAATCGATTAAATCAGAAGAGAAACAAAGAAAGAAACAAAAAACAACGTACTTGAAAAACGGCTCGTTTATGCCGATAGCTGTACTTGGCGAGCTTTTCATTGTTGTATTGTGAAACCATTTAGTAAATTTGTTTGTAGCAGACGTAATAAGAGATCTCCTAACGGCGATTTGAAATTTGGTAAAATTTTGTAGTTTTGTAATGAATTAGTCGTGTGGTATTAACTAGCACTTATCACTTGACGAAGTATCTTCTTTGAATTACATATTGCATCACTTCTAGTGATTTATTTAACTTTCAAGTTACCTTTATTTGAAAACAAGCGATTGCATTGTTATTGACATTTACCGTTTTGCTGCTAGTACCAAATGCTTTTGTCATAAACGGAGAGAACCGTCTTAATAGAGTGTGAGTTAATTCAAATTCAAATTTTCTTAAGTGTTTTCGATTCGTATGAGAAAATAAACGCCATCTAAAGGGTTCATACTGTGGTAGACGGAACAATTTTGTTATGTTAAATGGAATGCTTGTTTAAAAACCGGACGAAATGAGAGCACGTATGGGCGTTTAATTTTGTACACTATCCAAACACGATAGACAATGTAAGACACTCTATTTAATATCTGCAATAAAAAGACTAGAGGCTTATCTTATGACTATTTATTGATTATCAAGTCAGTTTGGATTGAAACCATTCCGTATCCTCATTAAACTTTTGGATGACGCTATCAGACTTAAGAGATGGCCGCATCTATGAAATAGCATCTTCATGTATATCACTAAATGAGACATCCACATTCTCAACTTTAAACACTTACGGACGAAGCTATAGCTGGTCGCGTCTTTGACGCATGCTTTATCGGTCTGTTTAGAACTGCGTGTTTGTTTAGGGGAACCTTCGAGTTTGTCATCACGATAACAGAGGAGTCAGTTGGGATTTGTCGATGTTTTGCAGTTATAAAATACACCAGCGCTCGAGGAAACAACATTTTTTTAACTGAATCGATAATTTCAAGATGCAACAGAAGGATAAGTTGTAAATGCCTCTGTTATCAATATTCTGATCCACTGTATTGCTGAATTGCTGATGTGTTTTAATCAAGATCGACTGACCATGGCATATATCTCCACGACTTATCTTTCCTCTAATATAATACTATGCCGGCTAAAGACAATCGCAACTTTTTATTACTTCTAATAGATAGATTTATCCAAGCCTAAAAGCGGAGTTCATGTTAGTTTATTTTCTAGCCCCTCATTATGATAAAACTGTAATGAAACTCTTCAGCACTGGCTGTAGAAGAGTTTCTTAAAGGGGATTAAGAGAACAGTCCGGGGGTGGGGAGGGAAGGGAAGAATTGGCGACGTCTGGAACCTGGGGACGACGTTCTCACAACTTGCGATAAAACGCATGCTAGTCAGCGGTATCTCCGAGCAGCTGAGGACCTTCGTTGTTGTTCCTGATGTTTTGAGCAAATTTTCGAAGATAGAGAATCTTTTCTTCTTTAGAGGAAGTGTGCGATGTCAGCATCAGTTGAAATTATACTCTTTTGAGCGTGACTGATAATTTTTAATTACTTCGAGTTTAGACATAAGCAGTCGATTGTAGAGTGTACACCTGATAACAGTGAATTAGTAAATCAAGACGCCAGAATCGTATGGGCTTCTCTTACATCTTCTCTTGAAGTTTCCAGGTATGACTGCTTGCCCCACCATTTTTCCCCTGACATTTCAACCTCCTCTGTTTCGCGTAAAAGTGAAAAAGAAAAGTCATTTTCAACTCGTGTTTGAACCTTTAATTTCTTAAAAAATTTTCTCTTTTGGCTATTATTTTGTCATGATTGTCCTCTGGCTGGAAATACAAGGCGTCTTTGTGAGATTCTTTCTGTAAGTTATTTAAAGCCCCTTACGGGCAAACGTCGTTGTAATTAAGTGATCATGCTTTAGCCATGTTAGCAGCCGAAGGGACGAGATGTAAACGTGGAATGCGAACTCTTGCATCTACGAGATCATAATTGAATCAATGTATCTTTGAAGGTGGAAAACCACTTTCCCATTTTTTCTTTTGTCAATCTTGTAAATGTTTCCTTTCAAGCTAGAGTTGCAAAATCGATTCCCGGGTTCATACACGCGCATGCGATAAACACCAAACCAAATAGGATCTTTTCTCTCTTTATTTCTTATCCTATTGCTTGGGGCGTTATTACATCGAAGCGGTCAACTGAAATTATCACGTAAAGAAATCACTAAGTATTGTGATCATAGCTTAAGAATAATCTCGATTTTGGAAACCAGCAGCACGTGGGAGTTAAAAAAACCCAAAGAAAGGTAAAAACGAGCGATAAATTTCGCTTTGAGTAACAACTACGAGCTAGATAACATAATCAAAAAACAAGTTATTGCTTTCCAACGTTCGCGGGTCTTGATTACTTTATCGAGGATTACGGTCTAACTTGTCTTCTCTTCAAAAACGATCTTGATCACACGGGGTCTTATCTTGAACTAAAACGCTAACTATAATTTTCTGTCTAAAAAGAACTAATCACGGGGGCGTCAACCTAACCAGAAAATAGTTTGCAACTTTTCTCGGAAGCGGTAACACTTAGCTTCAACGGAAGCAATTACAAATCTTAGTTTTCCCTTTTAGGAACGAATTTCACCACGTCAAACTGGGTTTTCAATAACAAAAGGGAAGCTAAAGCATTGTGTTTTATTTGTCAATTTGATTATTTTTTAATTATTTTTATTGCCCAGGTGATTTTCATCATCTTTTTCTCTCGTTATGCGATCTTTCAAAATAGGTTAGATGACGAAAAAAAGGTTGACACAAAATTTGCGCTTCCATCATTTGATAATTTGGGTGGCAAATACCTTTCCTAGGAGTAAGGTTTCTTAGCTAAGTTTTTATTTTCCATTTTCATTTCTTTAACTGAGCTCGAATCTCAGATTTTTCCCCTCATGATCGAAACAACCGATTGACACAATTTTAGTTCTGAAAAGAAGTGCAGCACATTTTTCACCAATAAAAAACAACAAAAACAAAACAAGACAAAAACAAACAACAACAGAAAAAAAAATGAAAGAGGCTGTTAAGCAAGCTGGCTGAACTGCGCTGTTTTGTGCTAAACATCTAGATTTTTGTAATTTTGTAATTTCGACAAATTCACTTTTTTCCTGGCAGACCTAATATTCAAAGAACACAACGTTGCGTGAAATAAAGACTCAGCTTTTTTAGAGCTGAGCTTATCCCGTCAACCAAGTACTCAGATATTTTATGCTGACTTCTTCAAACAGTAGAGACTAGGAAGCTACAGATCCAAAAATGTTGACGTCCTCGCAGGCTGATAACGGTAGGAAAGCCACCTTCACAAATGGCGCATGAAAGTGTCCTAAAAATAGCTAAAGCTACCATTGTTGCTGCTACAATACTTGTGAAAAACGCACAGCACAAACAGCTTTGACATTTTCCATCAATTAAGTGCATATCCCCTTGTGACAGAAGTGATGCACTCTTCAATGATGGAGAAAGCCTGGGTTAAATGGATGTTTTTCCGATAATTATTATTGCATGCTGTCACTATCTATGTCGCCTTTCTGTGTACGCGCACGTTGCAGACCTATTTCCTTTATTTTTGCTTTAACCATGGCACTTCATTCTCTTCAGGCTCCACGGTGCAGCCTCCATTCTCGTATCCATCAAGAATTAAACTCACCGTGGCCATCTTATACACTGCAATCATTTCAATGGCCTTAGTTGGAAACATTTTGGTGATCTATATTCTGTACAAGAGGCCAGAAACAAGAAGATTAACAAGCTTCATGTAAGTCAACCTCGCTGTGGCCGACCTGCTCGTAACAGCTGTTGTCATGCCTCAGTCGATGGAACTCATCATTTCGGACAATCTGTGGATCGATGGAACAATTGGTGAACTCCTTGCCAAGCTCATCATGTTTGTTTTCTTCGTGGCGGTCACAGCGTCCCTCTTCTCTCTAACAGGCGCGGCTTTAGACTTCTTCTTCGGAATTGTCTTCCCATGAAAACGTTCCCTCGCTTTGGGAACAGAAAGATCTTGGTTCCCACAATTTGGATCACCTCAATGTGTCTGATGACTCCATGGCTGATCACAATCAAAGTTAAGAACTCCAGGATAGAATTAAAGTTTACTCAGTTTGGCGAGACTCAAGCAGCTTTGAGAGGTATCTTTCTTTAAATCGTAGTCACCATCTACTTGCCCCGAGTTACCATGTGCAGTCTCTATGGACACGTCTGTCACACACTGCACAGGGACAAACTGCCATTGCCATCAACAATCGCGCAACAACTCGGGCCCATGCTACCAAGCGTCAAGTTACGGTCGATCGCTGTCGTTGTTGCCTTTGCACTTTGCTGGCTTCCAGCGCATGCGTATCATATGATTTTGGCCATTGACTTCAGTGTGCGTGAATCGTTGCCATATAATTTTGTGCTGTTATGCTATTGATGTGGACATGTAAACATAGTTGTTAACCCGTGGCTCCTGATATACCTTAAGAAGAAATTCCGTGCCGCATTTAAGAGAATGATAACTTAACCTTTATCGAGAATCTCATTTGCTAGCAAGAATAATGAAGAAGTGTAACTAAACTGCCTATAAGAGACCCGATTGTCCAAGTAAGAGAACATTAAACAATTGCTTCATACATCAGCGTGCGTTCATCGAGATACGAAGCGCGCGGAAAGTTTGGAGAGCACGAAAGATGCGTAAGAGTTACTCGAGGCGTAGCCGAGAACAACTCTAGCTTCTTGGGTGCTCTCCAAACTTCCCAAGTGTTTCATATCTCGATGAACGCAACGCTGATGTATGAACCAATTTCTTTAACATTTTCAACCCGATGGAAAATTTTTTTCGCGAGGAATTTGTTTGCTGACGTCATAAGCGTGCACAATAGGAATATGAAGCACGCTTGCGCAGTTGAATTTGATTAGACAAATTTACTAGCTATCTTATAATACCAGTTTACAAGTTCTGTGTGAGGATTATTGTTAACTTTTCATAGGTTTTACTATATTCAAGTTGTGACATTTGCAAGCTCATTACAAGTCTAGCTACCAGCAGACCAAATTAATTGAATTCATATCGACGGATTACGACTCTGCAGAACGTGATCCACTAAATCAAGGGTTGACTTAACCTTTTTTGTCTTCATGCAGCATTTGGCTCGCATGATGGTATAATACAAAAATATAATTATTATGATAGAAAGTGTAGATTTTTACCGCCTTGATGTGCAAGTGTTAAAATGAAGAATTGTCTAGAGATCTAGTTGCCTCTCATTTTCGCACTTTTCTCTTCTTTTCGGATGCCGTTTGTTAAACATGTCCTAAAAAACCTTCGCGCTACCCGGTAACTGTTTGGGAAATGAGACCTGGCCCGCACTCGACAGAATGGAGGAAGTAGAGCCTCCAAAAGAAACAAAACAAAACAGAACGAAAAGATGCACTTTACCATGACAATGCAAATTGCGTTCGAAGAGAAATAGCTCACACTTACATAGTAACATATTCTCATTGCATTGATAGCAAAAAAACATTCACGCATAAACTAATCGGCAAAGATTCAAGGGAAGTTTAGTGTGAACGAGACTTGGAGTGAGTTCTCAGTAAATGACTTATTTATTAGAAAAGGGTTATTCTTCACGTCTCCTCAAGTAACGCCACTGAATCTCCTGCTTACTACACATCTACATTTTTTTAAAAAAATTTTTATTTTTATATATATGAACAAGCGAAAGGCTTGTGGACAACATTTGTCAAGCATGTGAAAAACAATTTCCCTTTAAAACAGCGTTTTCAGCTCCTTTCCGACCCATTCTTGAAACCTTCATATGACCAACGGCAATATGTGACTGAAACAACCCTAACTAACTAAATTCGGGCCACTGAGTAAAGAACAAAAAAATCTGTAAATCAATTCAAGTCATAAATCAAGAAAATGCGCAAAGTGGACATGTGTTGTCAGACTGTGACTAGTTGCTTTATCCAGTCGTATTTTACCGCGAGTCTGAAGGGTGGTGTCCCGAAGATTAAAGAACGCCATTGCTTCAAGTTACATTGTATCCATATAGCATCGGGGTCAAAGACTTTGAGACGAGATTTTAGTTTATTCTGCCACTGACTGGTCAACCTTGCTCAAATCAACTCTTTCTCTTCCAGTCCAGTTGTTACAAGTAAGAATCTTTCTCCATTTCGTGTTTTTAATCTCCCTTCTTCTTTCACGATCAGTTGTCGACCTCGTTTGAAGAATGCAAGTTACGTTTTGCTTTTCTTGTTTCTTTTCTTTCTTCTTACATCTTCAACAGCCACTTTTTCATTACCTTCTAAATTCGTGTCGGCTGTGAATACCGAAATAAGACGAACATTTAAACAATTGGCACATGACTAGGAATGGAAAAAAGCAGTTATCTCATTAAAAAAAAACATGTGGACCAGAAAACCAGAGGATGGCAGCAGGAAAAGAGAAGATAAAAGACAAACAAACAAACAAACAAAACAAAATAAAAGGAGCCTCAGTTGACACTAGCTCTGTTAAATCACTAATAATACTCTCACTAAAGATCACAAAAAGGATGTGTTTAGCAACACATCATTTTGTCCCTCAAAATACTCTTGTTTCTCTATTCACTTAATACCTTTGATCCCTGGCATTATAAGGGATCCAGTTTTAGTCGGGTACTTTCCACTAAAACCAGCAGGAATCAGAGGTGTCTTCAGCAAACCAGTAAGTTCCGCTGTAAAATAAAACGGCACTGATATAGATTCTATAAAAAAAAATTTACCAATAAATGAAAGGAGCACTCGACTCAGGCTAAGCTAACGCTAACCCACACAAGGCTGGAAATCAAGACTGTTCACTATCTTTTCATGCTTTCCTTTCACATAGAACTCAAACGTAAGAACCATGGGAACAATAATCCTCACCCCACCCTAATACTACAAGCCAAATGTAACCTATTTTGATTGCACTAAGATATTATCAGCCTGCAAGATCCATTATTTTTGGTGGGACTGTCAGTACAACCATTGTCTGCCTTAACTAAAGGTTGATTACCTTTCAATTGCTTCAGCTTTACTTGTCGCTCTTTCCTTTCTCCCTGATCTCCGAGATCTTCCAGTCTGTAAAAAACTCTTTTAAGGAAAATAAACTGAACAGGACAGTGTATAAAATGTGACATCAAACCTTCAAGACAGTAAAGTTCCAGAACACCAGTTCCGCCCGTTCCGTTGAAATGTTTTCTGACAATAAATGCATTCAAGCCCAAACCACCTAAGACTGATGTTGAGGCTGGTAGTCTAGTTAGTCCCAGACCTTGTGATAGCACACAGGAGCGAAGAATGTGCATGTAAATGAATGAATCATCTCATCGAAAAAGATACAAATCTTCGTCAACTTCAATGTCCATGGCTTTGGCAGAGGCAAGTATCCAGTCATTACTTGACTTTTTGCGCCTAAATCTGTGAATATGGTTCGATGGCTTTCATTAAAGGGGGAGTTTAGACGAAGAGAAAGGGAGGGGAGGGGGGGGGAGAGGGTTGGAAGGAATTGAGAATGAAGGAGAGAACATCCGTAACTGCGTGAACAATGCTTTGTGCGAAAAATGCTGAGCTGTCGAGCTCGATTATCAATTTGGGCCTTTTTCTTACGCGAAAAGACAAACAAGCAAAACAAAAAACGAAGGGCTAACCAAAAGATAATTGCCATATTTCTCTTTTCCTTTCTTTCTTTTTTTTTTTTTCATCTTCACCTACTTGTGTTCTTCTTTGTCAATTTGCTTGGCGAGAGAAATTCTTTTCCTAATGGAGGACATAAAAGACACATCAACTGGAAAGGAGTCTAGCTCGTTTCCTGCAACACAAAATTTTAAAAAGAATAAAATCAAGAAAACAAATATGAACAAAAAAATGAAACAAACAAACGAATGACACGAGAGACTGTAAGTTAACCCTTAAACGCCTATTAATGACTGGCATCTAGTTTCTTCTGACAGCATCACTCCTGAATCAAACATAAAGGTCACGAGAATACAGGGAACGACCACCTAAAGAAACTCTTGATTGTTAAACAAATTCTCCTCGTTAGTTCCATAGAAAATTCATGGAAAATGGTGTGGAGAAAATGCAAACTGATTTTTAAGGGTGTAAAGGGTTAAATTGTAGTCGGGCTCAGTAAACTCCTAGAGACGATTTCGATGTACCTTTTCCTCCTAAAATATTGGTTGCAGCTAAAAGAAATATTTATCATCTAGAGGGGTATCATCTTCGTGCCATGACAAATTTTCTTAACCATGTGATACATAAGAGTGACCAACCTCCAACTTCTCCCAACGACTGTCACCCCCAAGTAAATATTTTTAAAAAGGTTATAAATGCATCAAACACAAGATATTGGGTACTTAAAATTAACCTCTAACCTTGTTATCAAATGGGTATCCAATCATTCTCCTGTTAACAAAGCTATCCGCACACGCATTAGGTATGATCTATGGAGGCAATGGTCCTCGAAATGCTCCGAACGCACACGCAAATCTTTTGGAAGAAATGTCCTTCCAATGGCAGGAATCCATGAACGTCAATAACTATTGTATTTTGGCGAGCTAACAAAGCGAAGCTTGGTATCCTGCTTGGTTTTTACCCGAATTATGCACTTGAATGCTCCGCTATTAACCATTTTGCTAGGGAAAACCCCAGGATAACCCAACTACGAATGAACGGAGCAACCATTACACGTCATCAACCCAAAATGCCTTGCGTACCTAACAAGATGGCGAACGCGGGTAGTTCGAACTTGCCGTGAAGGCCAGTTTTGAAAGCGGAAAAAAAAAATTAACAAGGTCACAGGTATGGTTTTAAGGACCAGATATCTTGAGTTGATATATTTTGAGCCCTTTTACCAGTATTTGTTTTAAAACTGCAGGTTCTCTTTAAAGCCACGAGAATAGGGGAAATGATCACCAACTAAAGAAGCTCTTGATTGTTACACGAAATCTCCATGTCAACATCTTCAGAAATATATAAAGAACAGTATGCATGGAAAATATGCATACTAACGTTAAGGCGTAAAGATTTATCTAATTAAAAAGGAAATTTAGACGAATGGCACCTTAAACTGAGGGGATTTGCAAATAACCTTTTAGAGTTTGACTGTTAAAGAGATACGTTGGACATAATAAAGACACATCACCTCCATTAAGCGCCTTTATAATTTTCTTGTATGATCCTACTTCTTCTGGGTCAACAAGAACGACACTCAGACCTTCCCTGGTTGCTCTAGCTGTCCGTCCACTGCGGTGAATGTAAAGCTGTTAACGGACACAGAGAAAGAATTTAGGAACGCAGGATCACATGAGATGGTTGCGCTAAAGTTAATACTTAAATTGTGGTTACATCATTACACAACAGTTCATTATTAAATGAGATACAACTGAGGACGATAAACAATAACAAACTGCTCCTCTCATATAAACTGCATTTGGAGAACAGAGTCAATTTTTTTCCTAATTCAAAAATCATTAACTTAAATGAATTATGTTTTGATTTCGGTAGGTGAACCTACACATCAACTCAGATTGGAAACAAAACAAAGATTTAGAAATAAGTAAATAAATACAATAAAATAAATTTAGAGGTAAATAAAGAATTCGGGCGTCAACGGCGTTCGAACTTTGCTATCAACATTCTGGTTGAGCTTCTTTTACAGTTGAGACTTGTAGCCCACACCTTGGTCAACGCATAGTCGGTTGAAGCAGCGTGACTTCCAAAGCCTTTTGTCAAGGGAGAGTTTCGCAGAGAATGAAAGTACTGCCGCCAAAAAGCAATCGCTTCCGTTCCCACCTACGGCACAGGCTAACCACCGACACAAGCTAACCAACCGTACACACATACTTACACGTACTTACATCAGGGTCCTTTGGGACTTGATAGTGAATTACATGCTTAACAGCTGGTATGTCCAAACCTCTCGCGGCCACATCTATAGCCAGAAGTAAGCCATTCACACTTTGCTTAAATCTAAGAGGCAAGAAAACGATCAGCCAAAATTTCATTTACTGGTGTAGAATAAGTCCTATCCAGCTTTAAATATTCTCTGAGGGGGGAGAGGGGCTGGTTTTAATCAGTCAAGGCGATCCAGTTATAGTCTATATAGAAAGGAAATTCCATTGTCGATCAGGATTGGTTTAATAGGTCAGTCAGGTCGTAAACTATACTCACTGTTTTGATGAAAAAAAAAAATAGTAATAAGATCACGATGATTCTGATCCATGGCCACATAACACGCGTGTCGCCTCGTGTTTTGCGCAAAGCAAGTTGCAGAATAAAGAACGTGAAAGACGCAACAGGAAAAAGCACGTTATCTACAAAATTAGGTTCCTAATTGTTGTTTTGATCTGTTTTGCTGTTTTGTTTACCTTTGTTTCATGGTTTTTTTTTTAGTTCTTATTCTTGTTTTTGTTTGTTTAATTGTTTTTTGTATTTTCCATTTCAGTCAGTTCTCACCTGACCTGTCTAAATTCTTTAATCTTTGCCTTTGTTGCATGCTGACGTGAAGAACCCACGAGTCAAAGTCCAGTAGCCTAAACAAAGAACCCAGTCTCCTCACACAGTCCACGGTGTTGGAGAAAAACCAAAGTACGGCCTGGGTACCGGGAAAGAAAATAGTAGAGATATAGGTCCTAGAAAGAAAATTCAAAATAAATCTTCATGAGGTGATTTTTACAACAACTGTATTTTTGGTAGTTCTCCTTAGATTTCACTTGGTACACCTCTGTGGCTCCGTGGATTATGTTTCCTAGACAATATGGTGTACATGTCAATGCATTCGGCTCAAACCAACAATAAAAAGTCATAAAAATTGTATCCTGGATCTTGAAGTGTTTCGCTTCCTTGTCAGCTCAACTATTACAAACCTTCTCTTCAATTACACATGAGATCTTTGCTTCTGTCAGGGTTTCTACGGTTCCTCTCTTGTTGGTGACATCGATAATTTTACAACTGTTCTTTTGCAGCCCAACTTTGTCCATCAGCGACACTAAAAATGTAAAATGCAAAGAGTATTGCTGTTGACGAAAGAACACAAGCCGATCAACTTAATCATGTTTAACTAAGATGTTAGATAACAAAGACAAAAGCAAAACAACACAATAAAAACTTGGACACACTTGATAAAGCTGCAAATTTTTGGGTTTTAAATGATGGATTATTTAAATCATTTCATTCCTTAAGTAATAGCTGATAAAATACGTTGATACTATCTCTAGCTTCTATTACTCTGAGTCAAATATGCCGTGATTTACCAAAGCCTTCTTCGCTTGTGATCTTCTTTTACTTTCCTTTCCTCTTAAACGACTTTAGAAGAGTTAAAGTTGCAGAGAATAGAAACTTCTGAAGATGTCTTCGCTTTGCAGTTCCCTCATTTTCATCATTATCACTGCGAAAAGGAAACATTAAAGTTAAAATTTGATAAAAAGAGAGTCATTTACCTTAGTTTACAGGTTGACAGTCATGAAAACCATTAATTTCAGAAAGAGAAGCCTGAAAGAAATTCAAGCTCCGATGGAAATTGAAGTCTATTGCCTCTTTCTTTGAATGAGCTCCAATATAGAAGATAATTCTTGAAAGTGGCCTTGCTCGACCATTCGGTCTGCCTCATCAATCACAAGATATCTCAAGTGCTCCAAACGGCAGACATGCTCTTAACCCTAAAATTAAATGCCGCCAGAAGATATCTCTAGAATCATCCATTTGATAGAAAGAGGCTACACTCCAAGTTCACGGTTGGGTATATGAAAAAGAAAAAAACGCCCGGCACTGATGTTTACAGAGCAGTAGAAAATGCTTACAGCTGTACTTATCATTTTTTACGGCGTTTTACGAACGGAAAAACTTACACGACATTGGGAATCCAAATTCATGCTGAAAACTACACAGGACAACCGATCT